>NC_053129.1:13722248-13797248 GCF_010015445.1 Perca fluviatilis
AATCGAGCTGCTGCAGAGAAGCTCCTAATTTCCCCAACCCATCTCTGAGCATGGGAGACAGAGCATTGGCAAACACAGGCAGACAGAAAGAGCAAGTCTGAGACGAATGTGCACTTTGTAAACACATCTATGTTTGTGTAGTGACGTCCGACGCGCCAGTTTCTGCTCCCTCAAAGGCCGGCAAGACAATGATCTCTGTATGCTGCCGGGAGAGCAGATGTACAGTATTGGATGACAACACACTCCTCAGCCCTTTCAATATCACACACTCATATTGCATAGTCATTGTGAGATAAATAGAGAAGGAGCTTGCATCTCATCTTTCACAAAGCAAATCTGATATCCAATGACTGCTTATTAGATCGAGCCATCAGTTTGGAGCCAGGCGCATAAGACAGCCGGTGTGTTTAGGAGGCTGCCACACACACACACACACGCACGCACACGCACGCACACACACACACACGCACACGCACACGCACACACACACACACACGCACACACACACACACACACACGCACACACACACGAAGAGCTTGCCCCTTCTGGACCGTCGTAATTTCTCCTGCCAGAGCTGTGCATACAGTCTTTTGTTAAGCCCGCTGTCACAAGAACAACCCCACCACAAAGCCAGGACCCTAAAAGCTGTCTTATTTTGGGAAATCCATGGTTTTTAGAACAATAACCTGTCTCCGCCTCGGTTTTATTAAAACCCAGCTCCGATAAAGCACATGCTTCAAAAGCAGAGGCAAAGAGAATGAGGACTTGGCCAGGTTTGGAGAATTGTGATGGAAAAGACAGGCGGCTGGATGGATAAATGCGGCGCTCCATTGTTGGTACAAAAGGTCGGCTGGGATCCTACCCCAACAGACAGAGAGAGACAGACGCAGTAGGACCCACAAGACGATAGGCTTTGGATAAAACCTGTGGAACATCTTGTCACAGGGAGATTGACAAGACAGACAAAGATAACACTCGGCTTCACCTATTCTTTGACCTGTCGCCCCGTCTGTTATCGTCCCACATCGGTAGACCATTTTCGTGTGGCTCTTTTTCTTAAAATCAAGAAGACAGCGGCAGGTATTTTCTGTTGACGATAAAAGATGACGATGTCCTGACTGTTTGATGAAAGCGTGAGATTTCCGATAAATCTGTCATCAGACTCAGGACTCCTACTTTCCATTAATCTGATTTCAAATGTTGATTTAAAAAAAAAAAAAGAAGAAAAAACTGACAGTTCCCTTTTTACAGTGCCTTTCCTTTGACAGTTTGACAGTGTGCACTCCTCATGACTGAGGTGTCTGTCTGCCTTTCTTTGGCTTCCTGTCTGTCTGTCTGTCTGTCTGGCTCTGTATCTCTGTCCTGATTAGCAATCACTGCAGCATAGCCTGGTCCGATTTGGAGCGGAAAGCTTTAATTCTCCCCACATGGTGCCACGGAGACATCCAGACCCTGGTGCAATTGCTCCCGGTAAAAACACAATCACTGCTTCTGGTTAACACTCAAAAGTTTCCATATATCATCTTGGAGTAAAAATCACCGCTTAATCCCTTGAGGTCCACGGTTTCTTAATGACACTGTTGTAGACGCTTGGCAGCGGATTTGTTCGTCCACAAACATGATGAGGTTTGTGTTTATGGAAAAAAAAAACAACCAAAGAATTAATGCATGACTAATGGAAAGTAAAACAGCGGAGTAGGAAAATGATGGTGGGCAGTTTATAAACTGTCAGATCAATTAAAAGCAGGTGTCAGCATCTTACTAGACAAGCTGTGAATGTATTCCTTGGAAACAGCGGGCAGACTGTGTTGTGCCAGGGATACAAATCCTGTTTTCCCAGTGAGGAAAAATCCGATCAGCATGTGGCCGGGTTGGATCAGTGGGTAGAGCAGGCGCACATATACGGAGAGGTTTATGCCTCGACGCAGAGGTCCAGGGTTCGAATCCGACCTGTGACGATTTCCTGCATGTCTTCTCTCTCTCTCCCCCCCCCTTTCTCACCTAGCTGTCCTGTCAAGTAAAAAGGCAGAAAAGCCCCAAAAATTATCTTTGAAAATCATCCAATCAGAAGAAGCCAAAAGGGAGTTGACATTTTTTAATAGTGGCACATCTAAAACTTGAGGGCGGCTTTCTGCATACCCACTGAGGGATGTCTTTATCCAAACTGACATTTCAGCCTGGACGGACACAGCTGACTTTTAGCGCTAAAATGCACTTCGACACGCTCACCACTTTAACCACTTACAAAAGCACAAAATGTGCAAAAGACCTCTGGCTCTACATGTTTGAAAACTGCACGACACCGTTCAAAAACTGGAAATCGGATAAAGAGACACGACTCACCTACGAAAAGGCCTTCAGGTTTTACATGATGGTGTTTGGATAATAAATGAAACCTGCGGCGGTGAAATAAAGCAATTGTCATCAATCAGTTTGGTCTGCTTCTGAGGACTCGTCTTCTGAGAGTGGGATTTGGGTGACATTTCCACTGTGAATGCAAATGGCACGCAGCAAGTCTGTGATAGGATGACAACACATACAGTAGAAGCTAATAAATCAAATCCGGGCAGCAGAGTGTGAAGATTGTTTACCTTCCAGCTCCTCAGAGAAAGATAAAGGCACCGTAGAAAGCCATGTGCTACTTAGTATTTAAAGAGAATTTTGGAGTGTATATTTTGAATTTCAATTGAAGTGAAAATGTCAACAATGAGAGAACAGCCCCAATATCCTCTAAGCTTGACGGTTATACAGCCGCATTAAGATTTCTGTTGTCGTATCAACGTTCTGCATGATCTAATTGAATCGGATTGCATCGTCAATTTATGTCCATCAGTATAAAGTAACAAAATGTAAGCTCCAAGCTACGAAGCAATCATTTTTCCTCCAGCTATGTTTAGTGTTCTCGGCTTTCCTCATAAAAAAAAAGGAAGCTGCTTTTCTTTGAGACCCCCCTGGTGAGTCTGTCGGCCTTGGAAATGTAAAGTTTCATCTTTTCTGGATGATAGAAAGAGTTTCACTATTTGATAGAACAACTGTAGTTTCCTCTCTTATCTGAAGCTAATTCAAAAGGAACACTCCGCTGCTGCTGCTGCTGCTGCTGCCACCCAGCCTCCCCCTCCCCCTCCATTTCTGACTCCCTCACCCAGCCTCCCCAGCGTTTGCCTTCTTAAACTTTAATCATCTCATATTCGCTACGTTTTACGGAAACTCGTCACAAGGTTTTCCCAGTTTTCAAAAGACGCCTTCCCCTTTTTGCCTCAACCTCAATAAAGATTCAGTGATTTCAGAAGCTTGCGGTCTACTTCATTACCGGGGACACAACTGTGATGTTCACATGGAGTGGGTTTTCTTGATGCAGTTTTAAGCCCTGTGCTTAAAAAGTTAAAATAAATAAATTACTCCAGAGATACATGCTTTTTGTGCGGTTTTTTTTCTTCTTTTTTGATTGTGTCAGAGTGAGGCCATGACACCTGCTGTTCTCTGGATACCATGTTGTGTTGGCCACAGTATGGGGGTCTGCTTCAATCCATTGGCTGACTGAGCTGGCTCAAATCAATGACCAAAAAAAAAAAAAAAAAACCACACAATGTGTGATTTGATTTAAGACAAGCTCTATTGATTAATGCCGTCAATGCTTGGAACTTCTTTTTTTATTCATGATGCTTACTTGAAAAGGAGAACTTCAAACTTAAAATCAACTTTCAAAACAGTTATATATGCAACATAAGAAAACTTTTTTGCACTCCTCTTTTGTCGGGCAGGTGCGTAAGATATGATCAAAGGTAGACGATCAAAATTTGTTCAAAGAAAATCCAGCACACTGACCATTACACTAGCAAAAATTTATTTAGAAAAATATGTTTACCTGATGAAGGTCTGAGACCGAAACGTTGTATTTTTCTAAATACATTTTTGCTAGTGTAATGGTCAGTGTGCTGGATTTTCTTTGAACAAAACAGTTGTATAAACAAATATATGACAATGCATAGATGCGTTCAATTTGCATACTACTATAGCTTTTAAACATATGCGTTGTAATGGAGTTAACCACTCAAAAGAATCTCTGCCAGGTGGTAACAACTGTCATGGGATGCAGTTTGTGTCAAGACGTGCTCAGCAGAACAGAATGCTTTTTTTTTGGCCTTGCCGGGGGAAAAGCACTTTAATGGACTGCCAGCAGCAGCAGGTATTATAGATTACAGAAGATCAAGCAGTAGTAGGTATTGTAGCTGGAGCTGAAGTAACACTCCTTGTTTTCATAAATACAACTGAAAGAAAATGTATCAAATGCATTACTCTGTTTTCCTGGACGCAGTATTATGGTCATATTATGGTCTTTGTGAAATGAATTAAATGTTCAGCAGCTACTAAGAACATTGTCAATGTGAAGCCAAAAAGAAGCCAGAAAAACCTGATAACTTGGATTACAGAGTCTCATGACTGAAGTACTCAAGACCACCACTATTACCGCAAAAGTACTACCTACTTATCGGCTTTATCCTACACCAAATAAGTCAGTGACTCCAAGACTAGTCAATAAGAAGAAGTATATCTTCTTATCTCAGTACTACACCAACTCAAAATTATAGCAATATTGTCAAAATACTACACAATTCACAGAATCTCTATAAATCTATCATATCTATCTGGAGACCCCACCTTTTGGCACCACAGCTATCTGAGCAGAACAGCATGAGCCCAAAACTAACTTACTTTTTGTGTAGGTTTTGTTTCCAACGACATTAAAGTCATGAAATGGCCACAGGCTGAAGGAATAGCTCATTCTGCTAGCTTGAGACTGTTCCATAGGTCAGAAACATACAACAGAGAAAATAATATATGGGATGTTAACAGAGTGAATGAAACTCCTTTGATCAAACTGTATATTATTTGATTTGATTTGTGTTCAATATGGATCGGTAGCACTGCTGCTATTAAATATCAGGGGAGGATGGATTAAAAATGTCACATTAAAAAGGATTAGAACCATGCAGGGGAAATCCACATGTTTCAGAGGGAAGACTTTAGTAATATTATGTGTTATCAGATGCAAACTCCAATCTTGGCCTACGTTTAAACCCTGTAAAACCCTTCCTAATGCGAAAGAACAGGCTGTAACATTACTGTGCAAACACTCAACCCAGCATAGATCTTTCACAAAAACCTTTTTAAAGCACTATATATATATATATATATATATATGTCAGTCTCTCCATGGACATACATTGTGCCATATTCTTGATCCAAGCACCAATTGTAGGTGAGAGAGTGCTATTTCAAGGGAGTACATTAGCATACTAATTAACACAGCTTAAAAAGGTGTCTGAAAGGTAGAGTTTAATTTTTAATAAATAGGGTGAAAACACTGTACATAGATGGTGTAGGTATATAGATTTTAAAGTCAAATAATGATATGTAACCACGTGTTCAGGTCTCTGCAGGCCTATACTTAATATAAACTGCGCAGGATGGTAAAAAACAATCACATCACAGTGAAATGTTGGCTTATTCACTATATAGATCTTTCTGGTGAATCTAACATAGCTGCTTCCATGCTTGCTAGAAAGCTGAATTGAAAGTATTCATTTTTGCAAATCCAATAAGCTACGACCTAACAATCACTTCATTTGAAAGAAGTCCATTTAAATCTTACCCAGGAAATTGAGTGGAATTGATACTGTAAGAAAAAATAAAGAATATAAAAAATGATGGCGTGGGTCACACTATCACTTGGAAGAAGAGAAATGGTATACAAAGTGAAACTGGGCTTTCCGCTGACATAAAAGTCCTGTTTATCAGCCAGACACAGAAATAGTTGTGGCTATGAACAACATGGATTTAGTGTCTGCAGTGACTATACATCCGTGACAGCTGCACATAAATGTATGAAAATTAATTAATGGCATGGCAGGGAATAACAAAGTGCAGCTCTAAATTAACTATAGTCCACTCTTCCATGTGGTTAGCTTCACATCAGGATGGACCAGATGGTACTTTTCAACTCTCAGCATTTGTCACACACACACACACACACACACGAAGAAAGATTATTTTTATAAACAGACCACAGAAAAAAATGTGACACAATACACCTGTCCTGTGTCCCGTTTCATATTAAGGGACATGATTACTCCATTCATGGTTTTATTAGACAGAGTAATATGTGCAGGGGTATCACTTTTAGACAGACAGACAGACACACAGACACACACACACACACACACACACACACACACACACACACACACACACACACACACACACACACACACACACAGCTGTACATGTCTAGCTATTGGAATGTGTTCCCACTTGGGCCCCAGTGTTCTTAAAGGGAGAGTCTCCAAACAGTTGAGATCAATAACGGCCTGTCAGCTTTTTAGTGTAGCCATGGACAGAGCAGAGACACAGGGACCACGGAGAGAGAGCTGCATCCGACCATCACACTCTTTGATCAAAGATGACAGAAAGAGAAAGAGAGAGAGCAAGTGACGACAGCAGACAGCTAGGAAGAAGACAGCAGACAGGCTCCTATAGTATTGGCCAGCTCTTGAGGCCCCTGTATCTTTTCTAGGTCATAATTAAAGCAGAGCCCAGACTCTGGGTACTTCCCTTTTTAAATGTCGCTTGTCTCTGTAGCATGCCTACAAAAGACTGTCAAAAGCGAGACAAAGTAGAAAGGTAAATCCCTGAATAAAGCTAACAGAGTGGCATCTAGGGAAGGATCCGCATTATATCTGCTGAATCTATGCACACACATTCCCACATATACTGTACCTCTAACCAAATGGGCACTCATGTGTGAGGCAAGGCACCTAATTGCTCTGGCAGACATTGAATGATGACAACGGCCACGGTGGGAGTTGGCGAGACTTTGTTGGGATGTACGTAATTATTCAGCCAGCACAAAAGGAGGGGCCGATGCGGTGCCAGAGCAGATTTACTGTGTCTGTGGTCAGTGCATTCAGCAGGGTATCTAATGATGTGCACTTACGGGCTAAATTACCAGAGCATTGTTTACCTCTGCTCTTAGAGTGCAGGCCCCACCAAGAGCGAGAGACCAAGAAGGTGCCGGAGGAAAAAGAAAAAAGCACAGATGGATCCGCTGAGGATCAAATTAAAGCAAATGATCTGATAGTGAGGAGAAGTGTCGAGAGCAGATGAATGGTATCCATGGAAGCAGAGGCATGGGAGAGGCTAAAATGTCTTAACACTTTTTTGGTAAAGGCCCCTCTCTTCACACGCTGCTGACAGCCAGCTAGCTAGCAAATCCCAGGACAAGGGGGTGGCGAACACAAACTGTACAGCTCTCCACTGTACCGCTCAGACATTTCCAAGCTGCAGTTTTCTATATTTAAAAAAAAAAAAAAAAAGTACACACAAATGTGATATATAGTCAAATTAGGAATATATACACATAAGCCACACTCCTAATATTGCTAGTTCTGTCACTTGAGAACTCATTAAAAGTTTGTTTCCAACCTATTTTGGAACAAATATCATATCACTATATGGCCTGGTGTATAATGTAGCTCTGCTCAGAGAAAATTCCATAGCTGTAGGAGAAAATAAGTTTTTTTTATTCTATGGTATTATTCAGGGATTATATAAGGATGTGATGCTGGTTTGTTTGCTTGTTAAGAAAAGCACCACCTCCAGCCATCACTTCTGACAGCAGCACCCATTTGAGCCACTGTCAGAGGTCATTTACATAATGGAAGAAGAAAATTACCAAGGGGGCAAAGGCAGGACAAGCCTGCCATTTGGCGGAAAGAGAAAATTAAGATGGAAGGAAAATGGTCTGGCAAGAAAGGGACATTGGACAGAGAGAGTGCAGAGAGAGCAGCAGGACTGGAGTAAGGGATAAGGATGGTGAGGGCAGGAAAGAGAGAGAGAGAGAGAGAGAGAGAGAGAGAGAGAGAGAGAGAGAGAGAGAGAGAGAGAGAGAGAAGAGGGGCTTGAAGAGTTGAGACAGTTGAACCATGAAAAGTGAGTGCCAGTGAGTTGGACAGTGCAGAAACATTTGGAAAAAGTGGGGAATGAGAACTGAAAGAGAGACAGACGAGAGAGAGAGAGGGAAGCTGGAAAGCCTCAAAAGCATGGGGAAAGTTGGGGATCGTGTCCAGTTGGAGAGTCTTCACAGATTAAAAAGTTGACACAGGGAGAGACAAAGACGAGAACAACAACTCGACGGAGCAGGAGGGAGCAGGAAGACGAGTCCGAGGGAAGCAGGTGTTGAGGCTCTTACCTTGGCAGATGCGGAAGCCACTGATCCTGCTGCCGTGATGCCTCGCTTGACCGCTATGTCGCTACTCGACGTTGTCACGGCAACTGTAACCGGGGTGGGGAGGAGGGAGGGGATGACTGGGAGGGGAAGGAGCCCCGGGCGGTTGTTGCCATTGACGACGGCAGAGGCACAGCTATGATTGGCTCCTCCATTGTGGAGGCCAGAAGGGCGGATGTCTCTCCGCTCCCAGGGTCCCCGGTAGTCCCTCTCAAAGCGGTGGTGGTGGCGTGACATCACTTCCTCTTCCTCTCAGAGGGAATAACGGGGCAGGCCTGCAGGAGGTGGAAAGATAAAGGGTATAAGGTCAGGTTGAAATGTTGTAATATGTCTGCAAATTGAGGGAAGAGACAGACACAAAAGGCAGAGGTTTTCAAAGATAGGAAACGACCGGGGGACAAAGACAGAGCGAGACACATGGAGTGAATGAAGGTGAGACCATGTTGACATGAAGGTGTAAATGCTCACAGCATCTGCTCCCAATGCACCTGACTGACATCAACACACTGCTGCTCATTTGTTGCCTCTAATTCCTATTCTCCCAGTCGTTAACGGGGGCTGCGACGAGAGGGAGAGAAATGAGCACTGCTAAGCAGGTCTATAAAAAACACCATCAGTGCCAGCCCCATGAGGAGCTTCATTTGTTCCGGAGAGGCATCTAGGCTCAACAATGAGGGGTTAAAGCAATACGGCCGAGTGAGAGGCAAACAGGTACACCCGCTCAGTCAAGTTGCTCCGAGGACGGCGCAGCAGTATCATGACCTTGTGGTCAAAACTCATTCATCTGAATAGATAAATACCCCTGCAATCACATCTCATCTCGTACATCTAATGGCTGCTTAATTCAATCAGATTGCCCTTGGAGTGCATTTGAGGGTTCTCCCCCTTTCCAAGCACAGCAGGCTGCGATAGGCTAAGAGGCGACAGTGAGCTGGAATTACATCAGTACGGGACACGGCGCTGTTGTGTAGCACGAGCAGCGTATCGCTCCATATTATATCATAAATCAAAGCGGGCACAGGATCTGAGAAGTGAAATCCATCACGGAGGGGTTTGCGGCGCATTGTACTCCTCCTCACCAAAGGCGCGTTATGCTTCCCAAGCCCTTGATAACAGATGAAATAAATAAACGACCTCAAACCAGGTTCAGCAAGCCCCATGCAAAATCCCCTGGTCTGTAAGGAGAGAATGACAGCAGATGATAGGTCTTTATTCTGCACGCCGGGGTCTTTCACACTGCTTCTTGCCTCACAAAGGAGCAAACGCCTTGAAATGCCAGACTCTCTGTGTGTGTGTACAAAAGCAGTATATACTGTATAATACAAGTGAACAGCTGTGTATGCACGTACTGTTTTGGCTAAATGTAATGAGAATGCATGTTCAAAACTCCAGTGTAGTATGTGAGAGTGTCTGAGCAGTGAAAGCTGTTGGAAATGAAAGGTTCTCGACAAAGCTTTGATGCGAGCGATACATGATACAGCCTGTGGTGGGAGCACTGGCCCTTCTGTATCTTAAGCTCACTGCCTCTTCCTTTATGTCCATCTCTGTTGTGCTCCCTTTCATTCTTTTTCATAATGCATTTTGTTTGTTTCCTTTCTCTCAGTCCCCCTCCCTTCATTTATTTCTCTCTCTCATACAAGGTCTGCTCTGTCCAAACACAGCAAGTTGATACACGGCGATAGAGCCAGACGGAGCAACTAAAAGCTGTGGGACAACACTCTCTCACGCTCTCTTTCTCACTCACTCACTCACTCACTGTAATTCTCACCGACTCTGCAACAACCTCTCCGCCTTTCCACAGTAACCCCTTTTAACAACCTCAGAATTTCCAATAGAATAATCTTGTATTATCTCTATAAAAAAAAAAAAAAAAAAAGGTTTGAGTGAGAGAGAAACAAGGTGCTGGTTCGGGCGAACAATGGTAGAGTTGGTGCCAGGTAATATTCTCTTATCATCCGAGCTGCACACCTCAGCTGAGAAATAAGAGGCCACGAAGACAATTCCTCCACATAAAAACAGGAGAAAAAAAAAATAACAAAAGGGACATTATCTCCACAATAGTCAGAATTGGGGGCAGAGTACATTTGCATTCACAATTCTGTACAATTTATTTTCACCAATGCTTTTCAGATGTGAAGTGGGAGCGTGCCATTGTGCATCAGCTCCCCAGTCTAGACAGTATTGTGATTTACTACAAACTGCACTAGTTTTTTTGCCTTCTTTTAAACCTCCAGGAACAACGGCGCGCTGGAGAACAAATCCATTAGATTACGCAGAAAAGGTATTAAGCCAAGTTTGAAAGAGCCCATACACAAGACAGCTTTGTGGGATAAACTCCAGTAAGGTGCAATATACAGCACAGAGTAAAAGAACGGAAAGTAAAGTATCTGGCATTTTCACTAGAAAGTGTTGGGTTTTAATCCAGCATCAAACTGTTACTCAATCATCTCTCTCTCTCCTCCCTGATCCCTTCCTATTTCTGAAAAATGAGCCCAAGTGGATAAAACCTTAAGAGAGCAGATGAAGACTTTAGTTATGCACGCATCTTGTGAAAGGGTTCATTTCTACCTTTATTTTGGTGGTATTATTCAATGAGTACTTAAAATGAAAATTGCATTACCCAAGTTCTCATCCATAAACGCCAAAATAGGTAGTTGTAGGCGTTTTCTGATCTGCTACAGTTGTGGTATGGTTTAGAATAGGCGACTAAAACTACATGATCATAGTTAAGTTTAAAGTGACCGCGTCTTGATTGAGACTGAGATGAG
Source organism: Perca fluviatilis (assembly GCF_010015445.1). Classification (NCBI taxonomy): domain Eukaryota; kingdom Metazoa; phylum Chordata; class Actinopteri; order Perciformes; family Percidae; genus Perca; species Perca fluviatilis. Next base: position 13,733,302 of record NC_053129.1, read on the forward strand.
ATTATGTTATTTTCTATTATTCTTTCACTTTAAAAGTGCTAGAGTAAAAGTAGATACTTATTATTACAACAGGACATATGGCAGGATATAGTGCCAAAGTTTTTGGTCGCATGTGTAAAGAGGTTTAGGAGTAACGTGGTGCCGCTAAGATGGAGAAGCTTGCAAATTTTGGATCAAAACGACATCCTGTTCGGTCAGAGATGCAAGGTTTGGACCAGAATAACCTGCCATGATGTTGGGATCTAAATCTTCAAATAAAGCCTCATTCAATGTTTAAGGTTTAAAAAAAGTGCACTTTTTGTTACACCATGTTATATCTAAAAAAATTTTTTTTTTTTTTTTATAAAAAAAAAAAAAATTTTTTAAAAAAAAAAAAAAAAAAAAAAAAAAAAAAAAAAAAAAAAATTTTAATTTTTAAAAAAAAAAAAAAAAAAAAATTTTTTTTTTTTTTTTTTAAAAAAAAAAAAATTTTTTTTTTGTAGAGGTGTGAATCTTCACTGATCTCCCGATTCGATTACGATTATCATGTCAGCGATTCTATTCGATATCTCGATGCATCACGATGAGTCAAATAAATTTTCCTATTAAAGCCACGTAAGATATTTAATTTATAGCTTTTCACGCTTCAAAAACGAAAAACATTCTGCAGTGCTCCAATACTAAATAAATTGGATACATAAAACTACAGCACTGAGCACATGGCACTTCCTGAATGTGCAAAACATAAACAGAATATGTAAACAGAAAGGTTGTTAGGCCTACATTAAATTGTAAACAGAAATAAATCGATTATGGCCCGGCCGATTATCAATGCAGCATCGTCCGTGTCCACGATTCGATGCATCGATTATTTAATTAATTTCAACACCTCTAGTTATATCCACGTCATGTTATACAACGTTCAATTTCCAAAGCAGGCGTCACATTACATCCCACTTCTTCCTTTGATTGTGAGTGTATGTGTAAGTGGGCTGATTTAAGTAGTTTATACAAACAGCAAATGTTGCCGTTTTTCTGAAAAGGAGCATCTCACATTACCATGCTCCAAATTCTATCACTCACTTACCCAGGTGGCATTTTCAGAATCTTGGCACAATACATTTCAGTATGTGCACAATCCTCCTGAGTGAATTCCTGTCATCCTTGCACTATGCCTGTCAGTATGTACTGTGTAACCGTAAGGCTGGCAACCGAACCCTGCAGGGCAAGTGTCACTGAGACAAATCCCACTACATTTATGGTCCTTTGTGAACAGAAGGATTTAAGCTAGTAATTACTGAGGCACTTAAAATCCTTTCACAACTACGTTTCGGCAACTCCTTTAAAGTCGGTGGGTAAAAACGAACGTGCACGAGCTCACGTCACCTTGAGGCTGAGAGTGTGAGTTTGTGAGGGTAAGTACAAGGAGGCGATAAAAGGAAACCTGCCTGTGGAAACCAACACCCAACACACCTGTGGACTCTGTCAGACCAGATAAACACTTAAATACATCACATCTACAATGACACTTTGCTCTGTGCTGCACTGCTCTGGGGAGAAGGTGCCAATAAAGATTTGCCCATTTTCTTTCACATCCAATGAAGTCACTGTCAGCCCTGGACAAAACAACAGCCGTTCAGAGGAAGAGATGATAACCTTTGCCGCAAGGCTGTTAAGCCAACCTTTTTAAAGAGCCTTTTCAATTTCATAAGAAACTAATGACAGCATTCCAGTCATACCCTACAGCAATTAATGGGGCTCTTCTGCAATCCTGTCTGCATGTTAATAATCTTACCTGAGGGTATCAGAGTTTCCCACGCCAAATGCTATTTTGTGACTCTGGCTCCTACCTTAAATAAAAGCTGACAAAGACTGAGAATCCTTTGCAGAGAGATGCGAATCTAAACAAATGATTCAAATCACTAATCCTCTGGAAACGCAAATAGTAACAAAAAGGAACAGGGACAGAAGAGCAAAGAAAGAAAGTGAGAAATACTGTCAGCAATCAAACCTAATGAGCTGGCTGACTGGCATATCTGTTGTGTTGTCACAAAAAAACGGCTATTCTAGCACTGCTGATGCGTCAGAATCGAAATTGCACCCTGCATACGATGTTCCAAATGCATTTGCAACTGAGACAGAGAGGTGAGATGGTGTGGGTGTATATATACATGAGAAAAAGATAGTTAAGGAGTAGAAGGGTGTGTGTGTGTGTGTGTGTGTGTGTGTGTGTGTGTGTGTGTGTGTGTGTGTGTGTGTGTGTGTGTGTGTGAGAAGGGGCGTACCATGGAGATGCTCTGCATCTTATATGTTCCTGTGTAAGGCCACGCAGTGCACATCCAGATCCTTCAATAACTTCAGTTCCCAAGCAACAGCGGAGCGATTAGCCCAAACTAAAAAGTTTTCTGGCAGGTGGGAACGTGAGACACACACCCTAAAGAACAGCATCTGTCACTCCGAGGCGGCACGCAGCATGTCGGAGTGCGTGTGACAGAGCTGCGTTAACAAAGCCATGTGGGAATACGCAGGGAGCCGCAGATAGACGTGAGGAAAGAGGGAGCGTAACAGATGGACAGAAACGTGGCAGCGACGGAGAGACGGCGAGCCAGTGTGAGTGAGCAAGCAAATGAGATATAACAGCAGCATAAGTGTGTGTATGCAGTCTGAAATAGAGAGGATGGGTGTTAAGGATGCGATCAGGGTGGGGTGGGGTTGGGTTGGGTGTCATACTTCTGTTCTATGGTGTGATGTTTGCTTTGCTGGCACATTCTGCCTTGCTTTTAATACCCCCAGCTAATCCACCCGCTACAGATACTCCCCGAGAGAAAGGACTCCATTTCCAATCTGTAGTAGTGTTTACTTCTATTGACCCAGTGACAGTCCAGCTTCACACACACACACACACACACACACACACACACACACACACACACACACACACACACACACACACACACACACACACACACACACACACACACACACACACACACTGCTAATAATCAATTTGTCAATCAGCAAGTCTGGATGGTACAAATGAGGGCCAGGGAAAGTAGGTATACTGTAACTTTACAAGGACAAGTTATTGGTGTAAATGAGCAGCCCTGTGGGAGATGCGCACAGATAACCACTAACACACACACTTTAACTGTCACAGGCACGCTTGCTCGCACGCACGTGGCATTCACATACAATCGCAGACCAGTAAATGTGCTGACAGTTCCTCCAGGACAACAGAGGTATTCATCCTGATATTTAAATAATGGGAGAGACTGTTGGTACAGGAATAGCCCGGAGCAATGCGAGCCAGAGTCTCAGGCTTTTTAAATTCTCCTCCTCAGCTCGAGTCCGTACCGCCCAAGACACAGCAGATGATGAAGATGCAGTCTCAATTTGGATGGTGCATCTTTCACACCGTACCCACACATGTGCACCTGCACAGACAAACAAATACTGGTGTCATTAATTAAGCAATGTACTGGTACACTAAAACATTGGATGTAAATTCTTTTATTTAGCGATTTCTTTTTCCAGCATCCTTAGGATATATATATTTTTTTACTTCTGTAAAGTATTGATTAATGAAGCAAACTGATCTGCCAGAAAAAGAACCAGGGCTCCCTGGGTATTTTTAGCTTTCCCTCTTAAGGACGTGATACATGAGAAACCTAATTGATGTTCCAAAAGATGGAAAAAGAAAACAAGAACAGAACGGAAGCTAGAGGAAAGGCAAACACAGGAAAGGAGAAAAAATGAGTTTTGTGTCTATCTCATGAGTTCAGACATGGTTTGTGCGTGCGTGCGTGCGTGCGTCGTGCGTGCGTGCGTGCGGTGAGGTTTAGGGGTTTGCATCATCTTCAGATATTAGAAGCAGAAATGAATGCAGCTACCTGCTGGCATGGAAAACAATGAGCCCATTGTTGGGATTGATTCGTAGCATTAGCAGGTCCAATTAATCCCAGCGGTTTGAGGGGAATTAGTACTTTGCTACAATTCGTACACCTCATTAGTGGTCTGAGTGGAATCCAGAGACGCGGCGCAGTCAGCAGCGGATCATAAAAACATAGGACGTCTCAGAGCAAAGCCCACCAGCTGAGGCACCATCCAGACCATAAATAGCTTCCATTTTAGCAGGTTATTAGAGGGTTGTAGGCTGGTTTTACTTAAACAGCGACAGAACAATTGGGAAGCATTCGACACGTAAATAAACTGAACCGCGGGGTAGTCACCAGTCATTGTGAGCAGATCAAGCACTAAATCTGAATCCAGCACCTCGTATTTCCGTATCTCATCTGCCTATTAGGATTTTCGCAGAGGTTTCAGAGGAGATGATAGTGAGAGATGGCACTAGGTACATTAATCTGACACCTTGATGGATGAAACACTGGTGGGTGACATGCACACACTGCCTCATTTTGCCAGAGACAGACACTTCCTGATCATCTTCTCTTTGATAAAGCATACAAGCAAAGGCCAAATCATTCAAAGCGGATAAAAAAGGGATAAGGTGTACTAGGGTAGACAGAGAGAAAAAGAAATAAAAGGAAGATGAGGACAAGGGTTATTTTTTCTTAAGATTAAGAATATTGCATATACCTGCACCACTGACAGCAAACCTCCCCCTCAGTGTGCATCAGCACAATTCCTTTAGCAGAGCAATAGAAAGTAAAACTTTCTTCCAATTTGGGAAGAAAAAAAAAAAAGGCAGCAGTATGCATGTGTACTGCATGTGTGTTTTTGCGGGGGATACAACATGATGCAAGGGTTTCCAAGCTGCTTATTTACTGTGGTTTGAACACATTGGCTCCGTTTTCACTTTTGCATGATGAAAACAGCATGGGCTGACGTTTTTCCGTCCAAAAATGCCGGCTCTCACTGGCACTGGTCCGGACAGAAATGACCGCGGCGTTATGAAATCTTGCAATGACTGAGTTAGTTAACACCCCTGCCACTGTTTGGTTGTCAGTTTCCCAGGCACGTGACTAGCCTGAGGAACCGAGAGGCACTGCTACCTCCACCACCGCACGCTGCGGCTCAGTTAATTAAAACACAGGCTTTCAACAAAACTCCAAATTATCACAACGGCAAGACACAAAGCTGGAGAAAAACCCTGGGGCTAGTGTGCACACTTTCCCATCCAGCCTTTCTGCATGCTTTTTCTTCCACGCGGTGTGGGGAGCAGCAGATTTCCAGACGCCAATCACGCAGTGTGTTTATGCGTGTATGTATGTGTGTGTGTTTGTGTATTCTCTGTGGCCCATGGCAGCTGTCGCCTTTTCTCTCCCCGCTGCATCCTTTTGCAAATTTCTCTGTTCTCTAAATAAAAACCAACAATGGCATCAAAACAAACAGCACACGCGCACGCGCACACACACACACACACACACACACACACACACACACACACACACACACACACACACACACACACACACACACACACACACACACACACACACACACACACACACAGGGCAGTGAGAACAAACAAACTGACATGTTCTATGGGCTGCTGCATTATTGCAACTACCGGCTGAGACACGCATGTTAATAAATCAATATGCATGTGGGCATGTGCATGCGTATCTGTGTAGTTCAGCTCTGGTAGCGGGACACGAGGCAAGTGCAAAAATAGTGACTTAATTATCTAAATGGCTGCTGCGGAGATTACCGAGGGCAGTGAGCATCCATCTCTTTCAACACCACCGCCTTCAAGTGCGTGGCCAAGCTGGAGGAGAGATCAAGAGATATAGACATCAATAACAGAGACAGAGCGGCAACGAGAGTGAAAAAGAGACGGAGAGAAGTAAACGAGAGCAAGAGACGGGAGACAATGTGGAAGAGAGAGAGGGGAGTGGATACAGTCACTGTGATTTACAATGGAGAAGTATGCGAGCCGACTGGCCTTCACTATAAAAAGCCGCCGTGGTATGTGGTTGCATGTTCCGCTACAGAGAGTTTGCCGGCAGCAGGGATCGTGACATCGCCTCTGTCGCCATGGAGATGCCCTGCGCGTCTTCGATTTTGATCTTCCCCATGATTACCACGGAGATGCTCCCGGGGCTGGATTGTATCTTGACCCCCCCCCCTCGAAGCAACAAAGGCTCTACATTTAGGTCTATCCCTCCCTTACATGAGCACATTTTTTTTTTTTTTTTTTCTTTTGCACAGCCAAGCAGTTACAGAGGTCATCCTGAGACTGGAGGGCCTGTAGTTTGATCCCCTTGTGTACACGTAGTTCTCCAAGAGCCCTTGAGCAGGATTTTGAACCCCTACCTGCTTTAGAGGCCCCAGTCCTGCTGGTTGAGCCTGCACACCAACCACAGGCCAGGGGGAGAATTTCCATCTACTGCAGAGGCTGAATAAAGTATACTGTATGAAAATAAAAAGTTACATACTGCAAGCATTTAGGTGAAGCACCATCTAATATTCTCGCACTAAAAGGTGATTTATGAAAGAAATAAATCCCACAACCAACCAAGGTTACCTGTTCCTTAGCAGAAATTGTTAAATGCCTTCATTAAATATTCTTGTTAAGTTTACATTTTAGAGGAAACTAGTAGAAAATGACAGTTTATATAGCCAACATTTCCATTATTACAACTTTAAGCTTTGGTTCCTGACAGCAGAGAAAGTAGTGAAGAGAAAGTGTGCTAATGACTGGAAAGCTCGCTGGTTTGATCCCCAGACTGTCTGAGGAAAACAAATAACATTATCTGCCTTCAACCACTACTGAGCAACAGGTTTTGTACTGCAACTTCCCTAAATCATAATCATAGACTATATAAAATATAGACATAGTCTCCGTGACGTCCCAATAGGTGTCTGAAGAGCCAATATGAAGCTAAAAGTGGGCGGCTCCCGGTGGCTCTTGCCAATGCCATCTTGGCAGTGCCTGACGTTGCGACTAACCGGGGAATGGAGCTGGGGCAGGCTGAATGAAGCCTACAGTCTATGCTCGCCTCCTGTGATGGCAGCCCACCTGTCACTCAAAGCGGAATGCCCTTCATTTTGACACCCTAGACAACAGTAACAACCTGGCTGTACCATTCAGCTCCCTCAGAGAATATGTTGAGGGAGAAGCATATTCAAGTCAATCTTCAATCTGCATTAACATAAAATAAATTGCTCATAACAAATGGACAGACTGACACTTATAGAACGCCATTTCAAAGACAATAACGCCGATTTGTCATGCATGAAACTAAACACAAATTCATTGGATTTAAAAAGAGGTATTGACTGTTGTGAGTTGTTTTTTCCCCTCAGTGATGGCACTCACTTAACTAAAGCTGTTATAGAGATTTGAATTAGAGATGCACCGATTACAGCTTTCTAGGCCGATTGCGATTTTCATTGAGTTAGGCCAGCCGATACGGATTTTAGCCGATTCCGATTAGGGCTGAACGATTAATTGCATTTGCGATAATATCGCGATATGTTAAAACGCGATTTCCTAATCGCAAAGGCTGCGATTTGGTCTCGATTTGATGACTCGCAAGAGCAAATCAGTCTGCACTACGCAGAGAAAGCATCAACTTAGCACGCTAACGCTACACTGTACCTTGAGCTGATCTCTGTCATTCAAACAATTCTGAGTTGAAGTTTAAAACTTTTACAGCCATTTTAATAAAATGAAGGGTTTTGTTTGGGCTCGAGTCCATACATGCAGTTAATGGATACAGGCACGCAGAACTGAAGGCTCGGTTGGCAACGAGCTAGCTCTGATTAGCGGTTAGCTCCGGTTAGCGGTTAGCTCCGTTATAAAGATATAAAGATATGGGTGGAGGAGCTGCCACTGAGAGGGGTAACAATCAGACTGATAAATGACGGTTTGGGGAGCTTTCACAGCAGCGTGGCCGCGGTGTTTCAACGGTTTTATTAGTACAGTTAATCCCACGGCAAGACCACAGCAACTAACGTAACGGTAGCCTCTATGCGCAAGTGCAGTGTTGACGGCGGTGTCGCCGCAACTTCACGAGGGGAGGGGCTGGAGCAGCTCCTTTGTACCAAATGAATATTTTTTTTTTTTTTTTTTGTGTGTTTTGTTGTGTGTGTGTGTGTGTGTGTGTGTGTGTGTGTGTGTGTGTGTGTGTGTGTGTGTATGTATGTATGTATGTATGTATGTATATGTATGTATGTATGTGTATGTATGTATGTATGTATATATATATATATGTATGTGTTTTTACTTATTTAACTGTCTAGTGTGTAATTGTGTGTTGTTCATACTATACAATGATTTATTGTTTGTCTTTGTTGAATAATACAGAAGACAAATAGCTTAAAAAAATAATCGAATATCGAATCGCAATCGCAATATTTGGGGAAAAAATCGCAATTAGATCATTTTCAAAAATCGTTCAGCCCTAATTCCGATTAGATTTTTTTTCTAACCACTTTATAGCACACACAAATATTTATTTTCTATCTTTTCTTTAATAGAACATTTTGCACAGAACATAGAACATTTTTTGAACAGATAATGGATCACTATAAAATAGAACTATATAAATTACTACTGGTGTGGGAAATTCACACACATCTAAAGTGCAATGTTAGAACCATTTCCTTCTTTTCACATCCAATATCCAGGTAAAAAAAATGTGATTTTGGTTTTTGGTGTCGTCCCTCCACGCCCTACTTTTTCCTTGCAGGTGTTACATATTGCAAACTTGTTATCTTCTGCACATACGCTGAAGAAATTCCAAACAGCTGACATGTTGCAGGTTAATTCATGTTAATTCCCTACATGTGCGAGAATAGCGCAGACACGCACTTCACACCGTGAGCGGCCCACACACGGCGGAAAAGTTGAGAGAAAGGAAAAAAAGAGACTGTGTAGTCGCGTCCGTGTGTGCTTGAGTCCTTGAGAACTGTAACTCGTATAACTTATGTTGTCAGTTAATTGTAGCATTGACCGGCACAAAATCGGCATACCATATGTCAGACTGACCTGCCGGTCGCCGGTCATGGCCGAGCACGTGAAAACCGGCCAATTCCGGTCACCGGGCGGTCTATCGGTGCATCTCTAATTTGAATATAATAATTTGAAAAAAATACAGAGGAATACTGATCAGATACAGTTATGGATAAGTGAGTTCTTGTGTACATAGTTGGATAAACAGGGCCTTTTATAGATTTAAGTCAAAAAGGCACACTACAATGAAATATCTAATAAATCAAAGACGGATGTTTCTTCCTTAGAACGTCTATTACATTAAAGCTAAAGCAAAACAGAGTTCAGATGTACTGCACACCAAATTCCCAACTCAGTCAGCTCCAATACTCATTATCCTGGTTAATGACAGAGCCCCGAGTTGGACCGTCTTTACTGCCAATTTGCTGCATCTTTTTTCTTACACAGCACATACACACAAGTATCAGTGCACTCATACATGCATTTATGGGAGTACACGTGCAGAAATTCCCTCACACGTTTGCAAACTCAGGTACACACACACACACACACACACACACACACACACACACACACACACACACACACACACACAAACACACACACACACACACACACACACACACACACACACACACACACACACACACACACACACACACACACACACACACACACACACACACTCTCCCTGATTACGCCAGGCCATCTGCCCGTGTCCCCCGTCACCACCGATGGCTGCTGCGTGTCCAGGCCAGCTCTGGGCGAGCCAGAAATCCCCCAGTGTGATCCAACGGCATATTAATCTCCTCAAATCTCAACCTTTTCAAAAGGGCAGACGCCACGGTAACCTCAGTGCAGTTGTTCTGGGCAACATCATCTCGCTCTCTCAAATACATGATTCCGTCACTTCTGCCTTATATGACATGAAAAGAGAAGGAGGGGCGAGTGCATTTTTCGTTTCTCATCAGATCCTTCTATTTCTCTCTACTTATCTCATGTCTCTGGGTGCTTTCTCTAAAACCCGTTCTCCGTCTCTGTCTGTCATTTCATATCTGTATGAACACAGTGGCCTTTCAGAGCGCACAGTGAGTGGCGCTGCAGCCCGGTCTGGCCCAGGGGAGCGGTTGGAGCGGTATAGATTAATGGCCCGGGAGACAGCCTGGGCAAGTGGAATGAACAAATAGAGAAGCCATTGAAATGACCAAAAAGAAAAAAAGGGGAAAGAGAGGTAATGATAAGGAGAATGAGGCATACACTAAATTGTAGGAGAGGTACCGACTGGGGGAATGTGTTCTGTCACAGTATAGTTTTATATCCCTGTAACATTGACGGAGTGAATTAAATAGGAATGGGTCGATGTGCGTCATTCAACATGGATTTCCGGCCCTCCTCCCACCCAACTGGTTGGATGAAGGTCAGACACTGCCCCTCTATTAGGGATGGAAACTTAATTTAATGCTACCATGGTTAAAATTACAGTGACGTAAAGTGAAAAAACATAAGAGAAGGAGATCCCGAGTGGGCAGGTTAGAGAGAAATGTATTTGGTAGTTATTTGATGTAATGTAATTATGCATAACTAATTATTTGGATTGGCAGTGATGCGTTAGCAGCTACAGATGCTGATGTGACTGACAATCTGTGACAGCAGTCTCATATGGATGGGGTCAAACGTGACCAGCGCTGCAACAGTTCATCGATTAGTCAATGGGCAGAAAATGTATTGATTTTAATAAGCAATTAATCAGAAAAGTAATTTATTAAGCGACATGACTGCTTCTACAGCCATGCTAGCAGCTCTGTGAAGCTGTATTAGCCACAGCGGTGGTTTGAAATAATAGATTAGCATAATATTTACCATGTTCATCATCTTAGTTTAGCGTGTTAGCTTGATAATATTTGCTAATTAGCACTAAACTTAAAGAAGAGTTAAGGCTAGGGCTGGGCGATATGGAGAAAATCAGATATCACGATATTCTTGACCTCGATATCGATATTGCGGAGATATTCTAGGGTTGACAATTGGGGCTTTAACAAAATATCCTCACACTTAGATTTTAGATAAATAATCATCAGTAATGTGGACATACTGTCTAAGTAGGGAAAAGGCAAATAATAGAACAGCTAGAACAGTCTGGTAAGTTCAGAAAAGTACATCACTTTACTGTAATGCAGCCTTTAAAACCAGGAAAAGACACCACTTATGTCATATCACGATATTACGATATCCCAAATCACGATATCGATATATTGCCCAGCCCTAGTTAAGGCTAATAGGAATGTCATTAGTTTAGCCCATATTTGGTCATAAAACACTATTTGCTTTCATCAGTATGCTAACATGCTAACAATGAAAACGCTAACATGCTGAGGTTTAGCAGGCAGAGTCCCTCAAATGTAAAGAGTTGCGGCTATTGCCAGTTTTATAAATGTAACAACTGCACATTCATTATCTTGGGGATTTTGACTGTTGGACAGACCAAGTTTTTTTTTCTTTACATTTTATAGAGTAAATAATCGAGAGAGAAAAAAAAAAAGCACTACAGTATAGATCTGATAATGAAAATAATCATTACCAAACATAAGTTCAATATGTTGTAGAGCACATCAAACACTACATGGCTCTAGAGTATAAATGATATAGGAGGGTGTATGTGTAGTCTTATTTCTGACTTCTTGAGCATATTTAAAAAAAGAATGTGTAGACAATTATTATATTATTATTATTATTATACGCATTATATTAATACGCCACAAACCTGCCTCACCTCCATCTTTTTACTTGTGATTATTTGAATGAATGAATTGTGCTTTTGAGCTACAGTAGATAGCATTGTCTCTCTTATTTTCACACTCCTGTTCTCTGCCTCTCTCCCTCCCTGCCTGCCTTACCCATGCCTCAGCTGTACTCTCACACAATCAGCCACAAGTCCAGGGCCAACATAGATGTGAGAGAGAGAGAGACAGAGAGAGAGAGAGAGAGAGAGAGAGAGAGAGAGAGAGAGAGAGTGTCGTGGGAGTGGTGGAGGTTGTTGGGCAACATCAGAGATAGCGGAAGTGAAGTAAGAGATAAAAGCAGGAGAGAAAGGAGAGGAGAACAAGAGGAGGAAAGGGAATGACAGTGAGAGAAAATGAGAAAGGCGAGGGAGATGAGAAAAGGTGTAACACATTGTTCTTTAATCAATAAGGTGAGAATGTGGACACATGGTATATCACTTTCCTGGCAATAACAGAGAGCAGCCACTATCCCTCTTTTTAATATGTTGCCAGAGTGTCAGAGGGTGAAACACAGCAAAATATAGCGTGGAAGAAGGGTCAGAGAGAAGACAGAAAGTGGGGGAGTCATGGATGTGTGTGTTGGGGGAGCTGTGATGTATAGGCCCGGACAGTTGGGTCTGCACTCCGATAAAAGAGGTGAATCATGATTAGGTTGGGTAAAGTGCACATACTGGCCTATCCATAGAAACACACACACTCAAAACTAACTCTCTCTCTCTCTCTCTCTCTCTCTCTCTCTCTCTCTCTCTCTGTGTGTGCGTCCTTTCTCATGGGCTCTCAATGCATCAAAATCTGCCCCTCCTCAGGACAAGAATCCACTATAATAGAAGAAAAAAAATTCCATTACAGGGGTAAAAACTGTCCCTCTCCTCTTCTGGTCCCCTCATTTCAACCTTTCCACCTTGGAGTCACGAATCTTTCCCCCTGTCACCGTCCAGAGAGCCACCAGATTACACGATGCCCTGACAGGTTGACCTTCACTTAACTATCGGACCGAGGGCCACATCATCCTCCATGTCTTTTATTGACTTGATTCCATTTCGCTCAATCTCATCTTCAGTAGCTGTGTTTGAGGCCGGTCAGCAAATGATGTTACCGTAAACGAGAGCGGCTTCTGAATTGACTTGGGTCCCCTTTAAAGTGGTGCTAAATAAGTAATGGGGCGTCTCATCTGCTTTGGCTAGCCAGTAGCTGGATGGGTTACAGTAAAGGGAGATTAATGGATGGGCAAATGGAGATAAATGTATGAGCTAAATGGAAGTGCCCGACTGGCCTGTGATGAGACCCAGTGACATATAGTGTCAATGCACAAGTGGACAACTGTCAAAGGGTAGGTCAATTCTAGGTAGGGTGCAAGATACAGGTAGACTAAACTCCGTTATCCCACAACACAAAAAAGTAACTCCCTCTTTGGATTAAATATGTCTGAGCTTTAAATTAATAGTCTGCTCTCCATCAAAATAAGAGCTGAGATAATCAGCAGGGCCACACGAAATCTGCGGACGCAAATTTCCAGAAAAACATTTAAACAAATTTAAAAAATAAAACTCAGAATGTTAACACATCTCCACCCAAAGCAGAAAGCAGTCGGCTAAATTTCGCAGATTTTCATTCACCGCAGAGAACTGTAAATATTCCATTTGGTTCCGTTGATTCATTCATTTAATTAAGTAGTTAAATGACAGAAATGACTTGCCAACACTATTTTGACAAAGAAATAATAATTTCAGTCATCTTACAAGCAAGAATACATTCTCTAGTTATATATAATTTGATTTCTGTTGTCATATATGGAAACAAAGTCTACTGTTATTTGGACAAAACAAGCAGTACGAAGACATCACCTTGTGCTGGGTAATTGTATATTTGGGCATGTTTTCTCTTTTCTGACAGTGAAAGAACAAAAGCAGATAACGGATACATTTGCTATATAATACACTAACATTTCGGTTCCACAGCTAATTAGTTTGAACAATTATGCGGTCATGGTGTCATTGTGTCTCTCTGGCTCCACTCTTGCACATGTTAACTCGCTCCAATCTGGCAGATGAGACAAGATTCAGCGCAAAACAAAAAGCACAGTCCAGCTGAACGATGGCAGATGAGGAAAAAGATGGTTCCCTAAAGATGGACACATCGACGTGTACTGTGGTTACACATACACTAGAGCATTTTGTTGTTGTGAAATGAACAAGCAAAACTAGTTCCTTAGCGTCAGTATAATGAATACTGGGCACTTGATTCTCTGCATACCTTTGTTGTTATGAAGCATGTGATCCTTCCACCGCTCCACCTACTGTATATCTTGGCAATGCCAGATCCTGTTTGGTTTTTCAAAAGAGTGTAGTCAGAGGTGGCTCCCACCATTCTGTGATTCTATCTCTGCAATTCTGCAGCCTACAACATTCACACATACTGTATCTTTCAACCATCCCTGCATTTTATACAACACTGGTACTTCAGTCTTCCACATCCTGAGTTTACCTTTGCAAATAGTAAAATTTATTTTAAATAAAAAAAAAAAATAATAATAATAACCTCTGGTGCATGTTTCCTTTTCTCTTATCACATACACTGGTCACATTTGAGACGGCTATGCTCTGGATGGTATGTACCACTGTATGTAATTAATGTAAATACAGGAAGCTTGTTAGTTAAAGCAGTTGATGTGTTGCTCTCTCCCTGACACACCAAGGCTGCTTACATCTCTGCAATCACAAGTCTTCTCTGACAGTGCTGTTGACGGGCACAAACCCTGCGACAATCAATTCCCTCAATTTGATCTTAATAAGCTGACCACAAAGAACTGCACATCACTGCCAATGCAAATGAGGCGTCTCACTCTCCCTCCATCCGCGTCCTTCTTTAAAAGGCATTTGTATGTTGCTCAAACATCACATGACACATTTTAATGATCTGTGTTAAGTCCAAGCATGTGACAAACCTGTGACACATGGCCAAGACTAACCACTTTGCCTTCGATTCATCTGCATCAAATGAGAGACAGCTTATCATCCGATTGGCATCAAAGGAATTGCCATGGACAGCACAGGATTTGTCAATGCTTCCTTGTAAGAAGGCTTTTAACCAGCTGCTTCTCATTAACAATGCAAAAACTGAACTGTTTAAACCATGCTTTTTCATATTCCTACGCTGAAATATGAGCTATGGTATAGCTCTGGTGTAATCCACAATGCCCTTGGGTCCTGTATAAAGAAATGTGCTTAATTCAGATGGGCTCACAGTGAAAACAGGGTTTCTGTATAACACTCCCCTACCAGTTCCTACACTGGGGCTTTGTAAAAACTGAAGATAATGGATGTCTCCACGGGCACATGTTCATAAATAAAACAAGCCGAGCTACTCGCCTGGTATTAACTGCACTTTTCACGTAGAATGGGTTATCGATGCTAATGGAACACGTGCAAAGCAAATAGGGACAGTTCCGCAGCCTTTTGACCTCCGGTGGCAACAAACACAACTGTGCATGTAGAGAACAAATTCAGAAAGAAGCCTGCATCCAGAGAGGAATAAATGTGTGGATAATATTCCCCGTGCTCAGCAATGTCAGTGGAAAAAAAGCTGTGAAATGTAGAATTTGATATGCTGTGAGGGTCAGCCTTAGGTTCATTCGGAGCGGTGGAAAAGCAGATGAGCCAGAAATGGAAGGGAGCGAGTATGTTTGTGTACAGCAGGCAAAATAAAACATGGGGCAATATGAATTCATACACTATGTATGGATGGACTGAGACCTCAGCTATGACAGCAGCTGCAGTAAAAAAACAAACATTAACGCGTAGATTAAATGATACACCCACTGCTCGTGTGGTTGTATACTGTGGAGCTAAATGTTAAGACTGCTGCAAAGCAGATATGTGATTTATGTGAGAGGTCTAAAGGAAAAATGTTAAGGAAACAAAAGAGGGATGAGACAGAGGGGGGAAAAAAGTGGCGAGGGGGGAGCTTCAGAGCAGAGCAATAATTTACAGGTATTGTAAAAGCAGGGCTGGCGGGGACATCAGTAAAACAAAAATGCCAAACCGCTCTCTGGAGGGAGTGAGGTTTTATACATTTCTACAGACATTTTTCATCAGAGGAGAGTGGAACACTTCCTCAAGTAGTCCCTCCAGAACATTCAAGTAGGGCAAAGTGCTTTCTTTGGAGCCATTTTTTAATTGCCCTGTAAAGTTGAATTCAAAAGATGACAACGAGTGCTGATGGAAATATCTGGATTGTGAAGACATTCAATCTTCCGAATGTGTTCGTATGCACAGTTCAGTGTTTAATCTGTAATGATGATCTCTTAATTGTAAAAGACATTTTTCCTTTTTTTTTTTTTTTTTTTATTCTTCCATTGATGCTGCAGACATTGGTTCACCATGTCCACCCCTCTACACCTCGCTCCCTCTGAAGGGTTAGGGGGCTGCCATTTCATGGGCTCCCTCGGGCCCCTTCATTTTGATAAAGGTTGCATACCTCCGGGCATTTTTCGAGAACATTTTCCACTCTCTCCTGACACTTCCACCTTGCAACCTCTGTCCCCCTCTCAGCACGCCCTTTCCCTCTGGCAGAGTGCAGTTTAACGACCGTGACACAGCGTGCCGGCTGGATAATCCCACCGAGACCAAAGCGCCATTAGGAAAAGGAGGCCCCTAAAATGCCAAACCGTATTACCGACCCTTCCTCCAATACTGGCTTCCCTCACTGTCTCTTTCTTACAGAGGGCACCTGGTACCGCATCTCTTCATTAATGCATGGATGCGGGGGGAGGGGGGGGCGGCGTCGCACACACAACTTGTCATTCCCTCACACAGCCACTTATCTATGGTGAAAAGCATGACTACATTGCGGGTGCCCTCTGACAATGGGGGCCAGGGAGGAAGGGAAGTAGGTGTGTGTGTGTGTGTGTGTGTGTGTGTGTGTGTGTGTGTGTGTGTGTGTGTGTGTGTGTGTGTGTGTGTGTGTGTGTGTGTGTGTGTGTTCAAAGCAACAGTCTAGTTCAGCGCTAAAGGTAATGAAGCTACCTAGAGACACTGTCAGCCTGCAAGGTTAATGGAACACCTGTATGCACACTGAGTGATAAGCGGCATGATATGAGGTAGTCAATGGAAGTCAATGGGTGGGTTTTTGCAAACTCATGTGGCTTGTGCATGTGACTGTGCATGTGTACATTATTCACTAGAAGTGCTGTGAGCCTTGCGACGCCGCAGCTCAAATGGAAAAGGAAAAAAGAGATGCCACCGAGCGCCGCCACCGCTCATATCTGTCAGCATCACAGAAGAGGAAGATTCCCTTCTACCTCCAACACATGAGCGTATTTTCAGGGATGGGGGGGGGGGTGTGAGTTTGAGTGTGTGAATATTTTAGCAGACCCTAAAGGTGAGACGAACCAGAGAGGTACCAAAACTGTGAAAAGAATTAGGTGAACTTGTCGGAAGGAAAAAATAAAAACATTAACTTTCTGTGTAGCAGATTTAATTTCTTTGAAATCAATGGCTTTTTAGAGGCATATTTCTGTAATTCCTGCACCGATCTCTAAACAAATATTCAAATCTGATCAAACAAGCCATTATGCTGACAGCTTTCAATTCCGTTCAGTGACAGAAGCGTCTGCGGGCAACCTTTGAGGAGGAGAAAGCAGGCAGCAAAATTATGCAAATGTCTGTCAGTTTAACGAATCAGAGGCAGAGAATTAGCAGCCTGTTAGTCTCTCTTAGACCCGCAAATGCTGCTAATATAGATGAAGGGCTGGAGCCTGATTTCATTATCGCGGCTCTGAAAAAGAGAGGAAGGGGGAAGAGAAAGAGGGAGAGAGGGAAGGAGAGAGAAATGAGAGCTCGGGAGATGGAGACAAATGTATGTGAAAACACAAGGCCTCTATTCAGAGCCCTATCAACTCCAAATATCAAATTAGCCAAATGAACGGTACAAGATAAAGGACAGCAGAGGGAGGAGAGCCAGCGCGGCAGACGGGCAAATAAAAAAAGGAGCAAAGAGGGAGGGAGGGAGAGAGAGAGAGAGAGAGAGAGAGAGAGAGAGAGAGAGAGAGAGAGAGAGAGAGAGAAGCTGCGAAGGCGTGTTAAGAATGGAAGGGATCGGAGAGTATTTCAATAATCAATAGAGCGTGAAGAGAAGAGAGGGTGAGACACGGAGAAAGGGAGAAAGAGGAGCAGGATATCACAGTTCATTAGTCATAGCTGGTGACAACTAGAGACTGTAGCAAGAAGATTGTCACTGGGTCTTAATCAGATGAGAAACGATGGAATGCCAGTCGTTAATTCCAACAGCATTATAGTGTCTATTGTCTGCTTCTGAAGGGGCTTATCGCAATCGCTCTACCTCCGACTGCTGCTGCTGCTCCTCCTGCTGCTGCTATATCAGCAAACAAGCTGCCAGCCTACTCACCAGGGAAACTCTAAAGAGCTGGGGAGAAACTAAAGTCTCCCTTACTGCAAACTCTCACTCTCTCATACTCTTTTTCTCGCCTGTCTCCCAGTGCTCTCTCTATCCACACGCGCACATGAAGCGAAAAACATGTAATGCTACAGTAGCCCTTGGTGCTGCAAGGAAGAGTCTCTGAGGCAGGTGATGGGTGCATCTTACTTTGTGTCGCTGTACAGGGGTGGGGGGTGGGGGGGGGGTCAGAGGGAGGGAAAAGTAACACTTTTCATCGTCATTTTTAACACGTGATCTCTGTTCCTCCTCGTCAGGTCTGCAGCTTACTATTATTATACTCAAGGAGAATCCAGAAATAGGACTAGTACACATCTGCCCTCCAATATCCCCGTCATACAGGAGACTCTCCTACGACTGGATTTACTGAGTGGGCTTTTTGAATTCCGGTTTTTCATTTTTCTAAATAAATATGTGAATCACTTAATCATTAAGTCTAAGAAACGACAGAAAAAAGTGTTGGCGTATCATCTAGAATAGAGACCTTTTTATGCTGCTGCAGTGTTTACTGATGTGTGCATGCTGCAAATACGGGAACTGATTTTAATCTTTTTAACTTCATTTTTGTTATTTCAGTGGGTTTTATTTTCCATCTTATGTTATGCATTCTATATGCTCTTATTTGTATCATATGTTTCATTCATTATGGCATTCTATCCTCGTTTTTATGTTCATTCTGTCTTTTTTCCCTTATTGTAAAGCATTTTGTACTGCTTTTCTTGTGTGTAATGTGCCATATAAATACACATTACATGTCATTTAGCGGATGCTTTTATCCAAAGCAACTTTACTGCTATACTGTATATCAGAGTTCACACGCTTCTGGAGCAACTAGGGGTTAAGTGTCTTGCTCAGGGACACATTGGTTGATGTATCACAGTGGGAATTGAACCCAGATCTCCCACACCAAAGGCATGCGTCTGTACTGCGCCATCACCACCACAAAGTTTATTATTATTCAAAGTGGGAGAGCAGCCAGGAAACCTTGGACATAGGCAGAAAATGCTGAAATTTGGCCTGAAGTGAAAGATTTAGCTTGTTAATGATATACCTTTGATGATGTGTGATGATGTGTGATTATGTGTATGTAGCTGTATCCAGTTAGCAACAATCACAAAAGAGTGCCTCAAGATGGTGGCTTCAAATTGCTCGTTTTGTCCAAATCCAATCCAAAATTGATGAATCTTTGTCGATTCAATTTCTATCGATCGATCATTTCACCACTAATGTGGTGGTTTGTGTTTGGCACACAGTGTTGGTTATGATTTTTTAAGGCTTCCGACATATGAAATCATTTTGCAGGTTGTTTCGACAAATACAATACCAATACAGACCAATCTGTAACATGGTTGCTTTGGAAACATACATTAAGGACAGATGTTTTCTATTATTGACAAATGCTGCTTACGGACACGCACAGTGTGTTTGTAGTTGAGATTAAGCTCAGAGTGTTTTGATGCGTTTGCATAAGCTCATTTTCCCTATGGACACCTCCTTGCCCTCAAGTGTATGCACATGAATATTGGAAAAAAAAATATTATCCGAGAGAGCTGTGAGAGACAGAGAGTCTGAGAATGTGTGACTCTTCGGGCCAATAATGCAATTCCGTGCTCGTCTGTGTACGACTTTGTTTGCATCTACAAAACTCGGCGCAATTGTGGCTGTGATTCTGAGTATGTACTTTTGCTGCTTGTGTGAGCATGTGTGAAACGCTGCGATATAGTGGGACTGCTTGTGACAGTGTGTGTGTGTGTGTGTGTGTGCGCAGAGAAAAGTTTGTCATTGAGATAGAGAGAACTTCTGCTTCAGTTATTTTGTCAACAGTGCTGGTGTTTCACTTGACTGAAAAGACCAGTCAGGAGGGACCAAAGTACCTCCTCCCTGATGGCACACTTTTCATACTGCACTCTGACTGACCTCACCAGAGAGACACACACACACACACACACACACACACACACACACACACACACACACACACACACACACACACACACACACACACACACACACACACACACACACACACACACACACACACACACACACACACACACAACAGCACATTGCAATGTATGAACGCATGTGTGCACATGGAAGCACATACATGCAGAACACACACACGGTGCTGTATCTAAAGCTGCTGCAGCTACTGTATCCACTGAAGTAGGTTTAATCGGGTCGGATTCACAGTGAGCATTAGTGTTAAACAAGCCAAAATAAATGGCCACAGCTGTGGATCCCTGTGCTTGCGTGTGTTGGTAGTGTGTCTATGTGGTGGCGTGACTTTGTGTGGTCTTCTGTAGGTTTATTCATCCTTCATCCCAGTATAAAACCAGTACTCAATTTAGTCTCTCTTCTCTTATTCGGCAGCCTCCCTCCCTTTTGTCCTCTTCAGTCCTAATTTTCACCCTCATTCTTTCCCTCATCTTTATCGATCATACAAAAAAAAAAAAAAATATGAATGTATGTCTCAGCAATTATTCCGTACAAGGGCTTTGGAGTTCAAGGTAAGACTGTTCACTCAGCATTGGGAAAGAAATCCGGATTTTCATTTCATTTGTGGTCTGTACATGGCAGCATACTTTAAGATTATTTTTGGGGGGCTTTTCCCTTTATTAGTTAGTGACAGTGGATAGACAGAAAAGTTGGGAGAGAGATGGGGGGAGGACACGCAGCAAAGGGCCGCAGGTCGGATTCAAACCCGGGCCGCTGCAAAGGACTCAGCCTACATGGGGCGCACGCTCTTACTGGGTGAGCTAGAGGTCGCCCCGGCAGCATACTTTTTATTTCAAAATGCTATGCAAATGTTTTAGAAAATGTATTTTCCTGATGTTCAATGACTGGGCTTGAAATGGTTCTCAGTCGACAGAGACTTTGAACTTGGCTGGGGCCTTGAAAAGTGGACCAGGCTACAGGTGCAAACAGGATTCTGATGGCTGCTGCTTAATGCAATATGTAGTGTGGTCCACACCAACGTGTTAAAGCAATCTGTTCCACAGTTGGGAAGTAGAATATTTAAAGAGCTTATTTGTTATATTATAAAACAACTCCCTAGAAACCTGTTAAACATTTTTAATAGTTTTCCTATTTTTTTAACATTAAAATGAACCATTCCCTAAGCAAGGCCCCATGACTTAGTATTGCTACAGCTCACTTATTTTAACACGGAAACCCTGTACTGTAATAAGGTGCTTTACTGCAAATATGAACTTGATGTCTACATGCGTGATATGCTAAAAGACTGAGGCTAAAGTCAGCATCCTCACCAGCTGATTGTTAGAGCTGTAGCAATTCCAGATTTTGCTGTACACTCAATTGTCTCAGAGATAATTGCGATTTACAATATTATTGTCTCTCAGTCACATTTAAAAATATGCATTTATGTATTACTTTTTTAAACAAATTAAAGTTTTGAATGAATTCCAGGATACCCCTTTTGGTTAGGTCACTGTTATGTGAACCAGATAATGTAGTAACACAGATACACAGCCTATGAAGTAAACCAGCTGTACCCCCCATTACAAATTAGAAAAAGCGTTTTAGGAACAAAAAAATGTGTTTGCCGAACACAACGCTACCTACAAATAACACGTTTGGCTGGAGTATAAACCTCAAATCAAACAATAAGCAGGACAGAGTAGCTAATGTTACACTACTGCTCCTGGCAGGCTAACTGCAGCAATCACACCCAAACATAAGAATAATAATAAATAATAATAGATTCAGCACTTAGAACAAGGGGAGGAAATGATACAAACAGGAAGATATGTTAGACAAATCCATCGGCATCAGCAGCTTTGAAATTGGTTTTATCTCCAAAATGACTAATGCATTTGGATGAGAGGGCCTGAACAATCAGGAATACGTGTTCAATTTATTAATATGTGTGCCAAACAAACTTCAAAAACAAGGGAGAGATTGAATTGGCAAGATTTTCCCCGAGAGCAAAATGCAATTACCAAAGCTGTGTGTGACAAAATAAATAAATAAGGAAGTTAAAAGAGCGTATGCTTGACATAATGAATAATTTCCTCCCTGGGTCATGGCATCAACTTACTGTCTCTTCGCTGGACTTCACTTAATACAGAAATGGCTCCATTCTGTCCAGATACAACTCATGGCCACAGTGGAAAAGGTCATCCTCAATGCCACTGTGGAGTCTAATTACCATGTATTAAATGACTCGACTTCTCTTCATTTGCATCCACCTCTGTTCGTCTTCTGTCACTCTTTACTCTTTACTATTTTTGGAGGGCAAATATCACATTTTGCAATGCATGTGTGGCTCTCCAATGGAAGCTCATGAGACAATTTGTCACCATGGCTTTACAATGCAGATGTTCGATTCTGATACAGGAGCTCAGTGCTTTCTATTTTTTTTTTTTTTTTTACGAGTCCATAAAGCATCCATCAAGTACAGCAAATACTATTTGGAGTGGTGTTTATGTTTTGCTGGCTCTCTGTGAGATTAATGGTGATCAAATGCAGCACAAAATCAAAGCTGCACTAAAAACGTCAGTGTGATGCAACCAAAAACCATCTCATATGGATTCAGCTTTAACCTCAGCTTAACTTCTTACCAACGATTCCTGCATTGGGGTTAAAAAGGACCAACCTAAATTTTACCCTTCAGGTGTAGTAAGGACATATCAACATCTAAACTAGTTTCCTTTATCGGAGTCAGCTCTGTATGAATTGGAGGTGTTAGTCAAAATAATAACAATCCTCATAATAGCTCTGTCACCTTGTCACGATATTTTAATGGATACCTTGGCATCACTTATGTTGCACTGCCAATCCAACCCCAAGTACCTGCAATGCAAGCAAGTACAACAATATGGTGAAGGCTATTGAGATTGACTGAAAGCCCATTGTTAAAAAGATAAAAGACCTGTTTGGAGTTGATCAGCAAATAGATCAATCTGAAATGCGATTGATCTATTTGGTTAATATCGCGTTTGCTACTTCACTGAAGTGAAGTAGCAAATGCAGGCCGTGGACAAAGCAACCTGCGTCAGCACAATCAGCTACTAAAACCATTAGTTTATTCAACCAATTATGTCCAAACTGCTGAGACAGGTTGAAACATGGCGAGGGGTGGAGCCGTAGGGGACGAGGTGGAGGTTGAGGGGGTTAGATAGTATAATAAAGTGCACATTCACACAGCACATCACACAGCCAAGAGCCATCTTCAGGGCAATAATGCAATAATGAGGAAATTCAATCAGCAGTGCAGGCAGTGTCTGGACTACATGACTGTTACTCGTATGATATGGTAGGGGAGCCTTTTAGTGCCGCTGTTTGCCTATCTATTACTGTAAATGACAATACAGAATTTAGGTTGTCCAGTCTGTATAAGAAATCAAAACCAAGCCCAGAATTACAGTAAATATGAATTTAAAATGATTGACTACTGCACTGCACAACACAACGCTCTACTGAGGCTACTTTAGCGCTCCAGTGTCTCTTATTGTGCAGAGAGCTGAATATGAGCTTTGAGTGAGGAAAACTCTGAGGCTGGCACTGACACCAGATCAGCGAAGTGGAAATGAGAAGGGCTCCCTTTAAAATCCCAGAATCACTGTGACCAAATGAAAATGCACACACTGTTCTACATTGTTACTTGTCGCACGGAAGCAATAAGTGGGAGAGTTTCACAATAGGCAAGACTAATACCTGCTGATATACCTGCGTTCCATGGGGCCTTCAGTGTGGAAATCCTCCCGTAAAAGAGCCTCTACAATTCCAAATGACTGCAGTATGAGCAGTTAGTGGAGCATATTGGATTTAATCAACCATAGAGCAAAAGGTGTGGGTGTAACGCTGATAATTCGGCATTTGAATAAGAGCGAGAAAGACGTACAAGTTTAAGCTCTCGTAGCCTGGTGTTTTGTTTTAATGATGTTCATTCTCTGTTAGGAGACCCTGATGTTCTAAGGTTTTTTCTTTCATAATCAAAGAAGATAATCCTGAGGTAGTGCGGACCGGACTGGAAAAATGTACAGCGGGTGTTAGGCTCCACTCACAGGCTGGATACCCTCAGGCTATTGAACCTTCTTTTTTTTTTGTTCTTACCTCTGGCTTCTCATGGTCGTTTCTCTAAATGACAGTGAAATATTATCGTGGGCCCAGGGATTGACGTTACCTCTGAATACTGAACCCTATCAGCTTTTTGCAGTTATAACCTGGCTCTCCAGAGTATTTCTGGGAAACACTCATTTCCCTTGGCTGAGTCAAAGCCCCACAACATACTGACATTTAAAAAAGCTGCAGATCTTAGCGATGCTTTGCACGCTCATTATTTTTCCTCCACAAATTACACGCGTAAGCACAAAATGTTAGTACTAGAAAATGCTGCCATTTTTCTTCCTTGTCTGTTGAGCCTCAAAGGTGTTCTTGTGTTAATTAAAATGGTCGCCGTGGCTGCTCTGTGGCTGGAAAGCAACTATTGTGGCCACAGAGATTGCAAATGAAGAAAGGGGAATTTTTTCTTGTGTACCACATAAGAAACAACAAGACGGTCAGATGAAATGTGGTTGGCAGTGTCCATTATTTTTGTTAAGGCTTATGGATATCTCAGGAGATGAAGGAAATAAGGCTCAAGGGAGCAGCAGAAGGGAAAAAAACTCCATCACATATCAAGAGGTGCAAACACTGACTCTTTCTCTCTCTCTCGCACACACTGAAGTACACAAGCTGTACACGGGCGCAGATACACACAGGATTTTCAATTTGCAATCAGACCCAGCGTGGTGAACTATCCATGTTCGCCTCCACTGTCCCTTGTATTTGGCATCAAAGTTTCATGCCGCTATAAAAGCCAAATTCTCTATGACATAGTGGAGATTGCTCTGTCGAAAATGCAATCAGCCAAAGCCGCCTCAAGTGCTGATGAATTACTGTGGCTTAGGATAAGACAATGACGTGTCAGTTTTGCACCGATTGGCTCCGTCGAGGGACAAGCACATAGGGGACCTGAAGAAGTTACAACGCAGCCCCGCATCCTCCAGATCTGAATGGATCAACATTTTTGAATGTCAAGTTGGCTGTGCAGTATGACTCATGAGAAAACAAACTGAAGTCATTATATCAATACAGATATAATTTAATCTTCCGGTTACATCCATATTGAGGAATGTTATTTGTTCATAAAAAAAAAAAAACATTACAGTTGTATAACCACTACTGCTGCCACTAAGGTAGAAGTACTCTCATGTTGATTGTGATGATGTGATTTTATCTTAAGGACAATGTCTTGTCTATTTCTTCACTTTCCTTACTTCTGCATACTGTCATTTCCTTAGAGTACTGTGCTATCCCCCTTTGTCTTAGTCGTTTTCCAAAAAAAACTCTGGAAAAACACAGGCTCTTAAAATATATTTCTAGTGAGAACGATAATCACAGTTTGAACTTGCAGTATATAACTATTTTTTTTTATTTTACAGAAACTAGTGAATGAAAGCTTCCTTTGATTCGTCTGTTGCCTTGATGGGTTGTGCATGATGGCAGACAGGTCGTGAAGTCTTATACACAGTAATTCATGCAGATTGATGCAGGTCCAACATTTCGTTCAAATTGTGAAGTGTTACAATAATGGATGCTACTTTTCAAAACATGATGCTCACTTTTGATCCATGCTGACGTGAGAGGGAGTTCATCTGCTTGAGTTACTAAGTGCTTATGAAAACGCTCTACTTGTGGTGCAGGTATGTAGAAGCTGTGCTGGTTACAATTAAAGGGATGAAAATGAGAAAACCTAATAGATCAGGCTTAAACTGTCTGTGCAGTTAAAGTGACAAATGTTAAAATATTTAACGAAAATATATCCAATTTAAAATAAGCTACTGCCACACGCCTTTGCTATCCAAGTGAGAGCACTCAATCCATGCTTTTTTGTTTACGAATCAAAACTTTGATTTGGCTATAATGCCATTAACTGACTGACCCCATCCTACGCATAACTTCCCTATCCACTTACTTCCTCTCATCCATTTTTATTTACCCATTCCCTTTCCCTCTCTCATCCCTGGTTTCCTCAGTCACCTAAAAAACGCTGCTGCAGGCAAAGGTAATTGAAAAGTGTGTAGTTGCCTACAAAAAATGCAGCTCTGAGACAGAGTAGCAAAAGGTCCACATAAAAATATGGCACGTTAACTGTCACAGAGTCAGCCGAGTCAGCCCAAAGCATTAAACACTTGTCCCACAGCTGCATCAACTGCGATTACTGTTTACTCTCTGCAAATGCTCTGTCAATACTGGTCATGGATTTTACTGGAGCAAGCTTTCTAAAGATAGAATAGCTCTTTTAAAATAAAAAAAATAAAAACATAACAGGAAATTTCCCTTCCACATTGATGTATTACACATGATATATTTTCCTGAGCACTCTGTTCAGTTGTTTTCATTTTGCAACTTATTAAAAAGGTCCCATGGCATGAAAATTTCACTTTTTGAGTTTTTTTTAACATTAACATGAGTTCCCCCAGCCTGTCTATGGTCCCCCAGTGGCTAGAAATGGCGATAGGTGTAAACCGAGCCCTGGGTATACTGCTCTGCCTTTGAGAAAATGAAAGCTCAGATGGGCCGATCTGGAATCTTCTCCTTATGAGGTCATAAGGAGAAAGGTTACCTCCCCTTTCTCTGCTTTGCCCGCCCAGAGAATTTGGCTCGCCCATGAGAAAGAGAGAGACATCATGGCTTGCAAACTGCAAACAAGCAAAGTGGCAGTTGGTCAAGGCTAGTGCCCTTTATATAGAGTGTGGCCGACTAGGGAATCGTATGTTCTGAGCTATCACGTTATGCGATTGGTTCCAAGGTGGTCACGTGTTTCGTGGACTCCATGTTTGATACCAACATTCATCTGATTCCCATTGACATAGTGCAGAATAGTGGAAAAATGTAATAAATTATTTAAAAAATGACATAAATTACTGAAAAAATGCCCAACTGTTGCGCGTTTGGCTGCAATGAAAGACAGAGAAGCGTCCCCCCGTGATCCAAAAAAGGGGAAAAGTATGGGAGCTGTTAATTATTGAGTGAGGTCTCATCTCTTCGATATGATAACAAATTACATAGGACAAATATAGTAATACCATCGTTAATGTGTAACATGCTGTCAAAAAAGTTCAAACGCTGCTCTAGAAATGAATGAAGTTTGAAGTTAGTCTTATGCTAGTGTTAGCTTTTTCGCTAGCACTCCATGTACCTAAATGCTTGTGATCTTTCAATAGTCATATGGCTTTTGGTCTCGACCCAGTCCAGGTTATGTTCATAATAATATTGGAGGGAAAGTGAAACACAGCTTGGATGGGGGTGTTGTTCGGCTTTTCACAAGTTTAGACAGCTAGCTAATGCTACACAGACGTTTGCTAACGTTAGCGCAACAGTGTTAGCCTAGCCTGCTAGGTAAATATTGTTTCCTATATCTGCGTCCACGTTGTCAGCATAAGACCTGTGGCGTTAGTGCTCCTTTTGTACCATAATTTGAATGAAATATTGAGCTTCACTCATCTGAGATGGGTGGATTTCGGTTACATTACACACAAAGCTAGCTATAGTTAGCCTGTATGCTAGCGGACATTAGAAAGGTAAACACTGCTCAGAGACTTATTAGGTGACGTGGTCACTCACTACAATGGGCATTTTTTTGAGGCCCATTTACGATATAAAAGGTAAATATACACTGGAATGTTTCCGTAAGGGCCTTTTACATATTGACAAATGTTGATAACATGTATATGCCTGAAAGCTACAGACACAGAAATGGCACATACTAAGGAAAGCTCAAAAAAGAGATGATTTGCTGAAAGTTTTATCAGTGATTGAGGTACAAATGCTTAACCTGAATGTGAAGTTACAATCTCAAAGATCTCTGTTTTGGCCCCTATGGTGATAAGCAGTAGTTGCAGGTGGGATTTTCAACATCACTTCCGATAGCAGAGACCGGAAGTGCCATCGTCCGTCCATGGGGCCGTCAGCCTTCATTTTGGCCGATTTGACATGTTTCACACACATTTGACGTCGGCGAGGCGAGCACTGCCGGCAGTCGGACTCAAATGACCCATCTGATTGGTAGAGTGCTAACCCGGAAACGGGGAGCGGAATGAACGTGACTAGAGTCTCTCAAAATCTGACAAAAATCTTTTAAACTGACCTTTGTTGATCTGAAATGAAGACAGATTCAGCAACTGCACGGCCTATTTCTCGCTTAAAATGTTTTCAGAAACACGTTTCAGTGAACCATTTTAGTACAACATGAGATTGTATTCTGAACAAGCCGCCATGAAAGTCTGCCATTGAATTTCCGGAGAAACCAGACCCACGTGACGCATTCGTCCAATCAGCTGCCGGTTTTCATTTTTGGACGACAATACAGATTAGCGCCGCCTGCTGTTATGGAGACGTATTGCGTCTTATTGCTTTGGTGTGTCCCGAGGCAATTTCTTTTTTACCAACTCGGGGGAGACTGATCAGTCCAACTGCCTTTTCTGCCGAGGGTCAGCCGTCTGGTCGGTGTGTCTGGGCCTTAACACACAAGTGAGTTGAAGATCAAGTCTGTCGTGTTAGCTCCGCCTACGTTCTCTGGCGGTTGATGGAAAACACATCAATAACTGTGCGCCGCTTGTGAATTTTCCTGGGAATGTCGCCTCGGACACACACTTTGGAATACTGCAAATGCAAGGGCTTTTAACAGTGAGCCATAGGCTCAATCACCTTTGTGCTACCTCATTCGGTGATAGACAGTAGGGGTGGTACGGTTCACAAAACCCACGGTTCGGTTTGTATCACGGTTTTAGGGTCACGGTTTTCGGTTCTGTACGGTTCTTGTTATTTTTTCTTTTAATCTTTAACACTCCAGAATATACTTCAGCATATGATATATAGCTAAAATTAGCATATTGAATGCATGTTGCACAAAACATGCACACAGTAGCAGTTCTATATATTGTTTTATTTCATCATAGGTACCATGAAATCCAAAATGTTCGCACACACCAGACTATAAACGACGCTGGCGCATCCTACAGCTCTGGGCAGCCTCTCTCCCACTTCACATTTCTGCAGGTGACGGGACCTGCAGCGGCACCCCACTCCACTTGAGGAGCGGTCGGCTCGGTGTCTCTCAAAATCTGACGAAAATCTTTTAAACTGACCTTTGTCGATCTGAAATGAAGACAGATTCAGCAACTGCATGGCCTATTTCTCGCTTAAAATGTTTTCAGAAACACGTTTCGGTGAACTTTTTTAGTACAATATGAGATCGTATTCTGAACGAGCCGCCATGACAGTCTATTTTGAAATTAGGGACCAGCCAGACCCATGTGACGCGATCGTCCAATCAGCTGCCATGGGTTGCGTTTGTCACGCCTATCCCGCTCGTCATTTCCAGTAAGTGTTTTAACATAGGTGTCGAAAGTGGACACTACGGCAGTAAGAGGTTAGTGCACATTAACAGTGTACTGACGAACCGTGCGGTACACACATGCTCCGAACCGAGACTAGCGAACCGAGCGGTTCGGGTGTTTTTTCCTGAACCGTACCACCCCTAATAGATAGTGACTTAACAGACATTTAAATGACCACAACGCTGCAGAAATATATAATTTCTATCCACTAATCTATACAATTAGTCACATAAAGAAAGACAATAGTGGACTAAGACTGTTCCATACAAAGTAGACTGGACTTTAAACATTTCAGTCTCAAACAATATCCACACAGATTAACACACTCATTACCATAACATTAAAAATCCAAAATGGCCTTAGTTTAATTATAAAATCTTTTCTTTCCTTTTAAACTTCTGTGATAACAGACAACCTGCCCTGCTAAACTCAATTCATAAGTAGAAACGCGATGCACTACTCCTTTTAAAAATTGATCTTTTGCTGTTACATGCCATTAAAAATGGACGAGGGACCGGGTCACCGGGAGTTGGTTTTGTTTCAAAAGCGCTATTCAACATCAGCCGGAAGATAAAAATAGGCTAAATCTACACGGAGCAATAGAAGAAACCTGAGTGTTTTTTGACATCCCATTTCCCCTCTGTTCAAAAGTAGAGTACAATCACATATCATACGACGGCAGTAAAGTGCCGACTTTCCCATGTTGCCACTGTCAACATTCATTCATGTTAATTCCCAGGGTGTGGGTTCATTCTCTGTGGCTGAAGACAACACACACTAGCTAGGAGGAGGGTTTCTAGGCCCCTGCCGTGAAAACGCTCATTAAATAGTCATGGGCCTGTGTGCGGAGCTGAGCCGGGCTGCTTCAGCCTTAGTGCTCATGTTATGCTCATCACCGCGGGGGGTCAGGTAGAGTGCAAGGCTGCTCCTCTGTTACGGGACCAGTTCATCGCCACATACAGTACAGTATGAGCCTTGGCACACACCATGTTAAAAATTCAACATACGTGCACGTTCACCTCACTTCAACCCCACGGGCTTGTCTGCATGGAGTAGGGTCACATCACGGTCACTGAGCGGTTTGACGAGTCACAGAAACACAGGATGGGCTCTTTTTTTTTTTTTTTGACTGTCTAGTCTTTTGTGAGCATGGGTGTTGGTGCATGTTTCTGTCTGAGTGAGTGTATGTAAGCTGGTTATGTGAAGGTCACCAAGCAAAGCACATGAAAGAGGAAGCAGCCTTTGAGCGCTTATCAGGTGATAAGAGTGCCATGTGTGTGTTTGGTCAGTCACAATGGAGCAGCCCTTTGCAGTGCTCAACTGGGGGAGCCCCTGAGACTCTTTCGTGAAGTGGCATGGGCTTAAGAGATCTGTTCTTGATGTTTGGTTTCTGCCCGCACTTTTATGCTGTTTTTTTTTTCTGCAGAGTTTACAATGGAAAGCACACATTTTATAGCAAGTCATGAAATGGTGCATTTTTTCCTCCACAGTGCGGGGGTGGGAGTAGTTCAGCTCTGTCACATAGAAAAACAGCAAAAAAACAGCAAGCCAAATTGTGTTTTTGTGCTTATAAACATCTAGTTGAGCTGGAACCATATGTATTTGGTGAAATACTGAAGATGCAATGATAGATATTTCAGTCAATGAAGAGGAGTTTAGAACTTACTTGGTTATTTTTAATGTCCTTGTGTCATCAATCAGCTACGACTAATTATTATTATTTTCATTACAGATTACTCTTAATTGGCTTTAGCCAACACTCTTTCCACCACTTTGGTCCAGACTGAAATATCTCAACAAGTATTGGATGGAATGCAAATCATGTCCCCCTCTGGATAAATTATAACCATTTTGGTGATTCCCTGACTTTTCATCTAGTGCCATCATCAGGTCAAAACTCTAATATATATTTTTTTTTTATGACCAAAGTAATACAAAGCTAATGACATTCTCATAAACCAAAAGCTATACTTTGCATTTACTGTTAATTAGCAAATGTTAGCATGCTAACATTCTAAACTAAGATTGTGAACATGGTAAACATACCTGCTAAAAAGAAAACATGTTAGCATTGTCATTGTGAGCATGTTAGCACGCTGAGGTTAGCTTAAAGCACTGCTGTGTCTTAGTACATCCTCACAGAGCTAGCATGGCTGTAGACTCTTAGTCTTGTTTCCTTAAAAGATAGGAGAAGAGTTTGATCAATAAAAAGTAATATTAGTATAGCCCAAGTTGACATCTTTAATTAGCTTTTTCATTTCGCCAGCAGTCCAAAACCAAAATGTCCAATAACATAAGACAAAAAAAGTGGGAAGTCTTCAGATCTGAGAAGCTAGAACAAGATAGGTTTGGTGTAATTGCTTGATAAAATGACCAAACGACCCATCAATTAAACACTAGTTACAGAGGCTTTCAAATGTTAAAGGATCAAAAAAGATGCTCACTCATCCCACATTTCTACAGCCAGCAGATCCCTGCGCCATCAGTTAAGTCCCTTCCATTACCCTGGTCTGTTTCTATGCATTAAACGCACCTTCCTAGCACCGCCCTCTGGCCCCCCCAAGGCATCTTGCACACTCAACATATAACTGGTGAGAACAGAATCAGCGGGGTGATGAATGACTTCCAACACACTGTGGACTCAGCAAATGTTAAATATTCTCATTAGCTGGTTGAGAGATCACACACACACACACACACACTCCGGCAGCACTGCTACCGCCCTTAACCGTCTGAGCCCTGGGCGGTCCAAAACAACCCACACCCCCCACCACACTTGTGCTTTCCTGTCTTCAACACCCTTCTCTTTTTCTGTCTCGGTTGCGACGCTTCGCGCGCTGAGAGCGACAGGCAATGCTGGCGTCGGAGCCGCCATACATGTCTCTGTCAAAGCAGAAGCAGCGGGGCACTGGAGAAGGACAGACACCTGATCTGTTGTAACTGGTGCGTCCCTCTGGGACCACTAATCCTGGTTGTTAGCACGAGAATCAAGATTAACAGAACCAGCTGTCCTTACAAAATGCAGTGCCTTGACTTCTGCTCTGTCCTTGACTCCTACGGTATCAACTATCACTAAAAGATGATAACAGTAATAATTCAAATCACGTTTTAAAGTCTTAATAATTGCAAATAGAATATTATACTGAATTGTATTTCACTTTACTATTCTATTTTGCTTTATATTGTCCTCAACTTTATTTCCCTCTCCTATGGGGTAACAAGACATTTTTGGCTCTATATTCTGCAGTACCAAGCTGCCAACAACAGCTCTGTTTAGGAGGAGGGTCTGGGATAAAGAGTGGAGAGGAGCAGGAGAGACGAGCAGAGCACAGAGCTCAGGGCAGAGGTGGCTCCCGGCCATCCATCTCCGGTTTCAGGATTCAGAGAGTGCTGACAGGTCTGGGCCCCTTGGTACAGACCTCTGGGCTGTAACCACGGATACCCAGACAAACCAAGAGCTGTCACTCAAGCAGTACCAGCTAGACGGAGTCACAGGAGATGGGAAAACAGGATAGCGAGACACCGGGTGTGTGTGTACGTGCTCATACCTCTCTCTGTGTGTGTGTGTGTGTGTGTGTGTGTGTGTGTGTGTGTGTGTGTGTGTGTGTGTGTGTGTGTGTGTGTGTGTGTGTGTATTACAATTACAATTCAGAAGCTGGGAGTGCAGACAGTCGTTGGTCTAGTGAGATATCATCAGTCCCTATTGGGACACACAAAAAAGTGAAGAAGGTTTTGGGAAAGTCCAGGCTTAGACAAACACAGACATGCTGATAATAGCAAACGTCCACCTCATGAATTTTGCAGCTGTCTAAATCTCCCTGACATTTTTTTATAGGCGTGCTCTTCCTTTGGCAAGCACCACCGCACTTCTTTTAGGCAAATAAAGAAGAATGTGCAATGCAACAAAAAGAGGTGGTAATGCAGCTTGGTTTAAAAACTGAATTATCAGGTACAATACCAGGGCATGCAACTATTGGCAAATAAATAAATGCGCAAATTGGGCAGTATGAGAGCACAGTAAAGCCCCTCCTTTTAAAAACTGTTCACATCTCTTTCCCAGTTTCTAATCTTTTTTTTTTCCACAAAGGCAATTATGGATTTGTCTGCTACAGTATACACAGCAACTACTTCAATGTTTTCAAAGTACACTCATCATAGATCTTATCTAGCGGATGAGAAGAAAAAAAAACACAAAAAAAAAAAAAAAAGACTAAACTACAAAAATGTGTCCACACAAAACTGGAAAAAAAAGCACAACGTTCCCCCGTAATGTCTGCACATTGATGAATTGTCTATGGCGGACGAATAACCAATAAATTATTCAAATCTCTACCTTGGTGAAGTTAGAGGGGGTTTTCTCTTTGTTCTACACGCATTGATTTCTCCCAGTGGCGAAGAGTGGGATGCCTGAAGGTTAGACAGACACACACACACACACACACACACACACACACACACACACACACACACACACACACACACACACACACACACACACACACACACACACACACACACACACACACACACACACACACACACACACACACACACACTATGTAGATAAATGACTCCTGAGCTCTGGAGTTTGATCCAAATGAAGCAATGATGTAGCTCACTGGCTCGGGCCCACACTGAAGTAAAGTGTGTGCTCTAGTGAAATGTGCTCTTGGTGACTCAGAGTGTGTGTGTGTGTGTGTGTGTGCGTGCGTGCGTGCGTGCGTGTGTGTGTGTGAGTGTGTGAATACTCCCACCAGTATGGTAGAGGTGGAAGGAAATTAGAGGTAGGAGAGAAAGAGAATCTGCTGCCTTAGTATGAAGCTTATGTTGTAATGAACAGATCTTAAACACTTTAGTTCACAGCATGCTAGTCTGAAAAACAAAACTATATACTGTATATATATGAATGTGCTACAGAAGTCACTAAAATATCGTGGTTGTCATGTGTTCACCACACACATGAGGTCAGCATTCACACAGCTGCTGCCCAATGACTGATGCACCACTCAAACACTACTGTGTGGGTTTCTGTATTTTTGTGGGGATGTGCATCTGTATCCATGTATGTAATTGTGTTGGTTTTCATGGTGTTTTTTGCTCCAATCTAACGCTTAATAATGTTTCTTAACGCATGTGCGACTGTCTGTGCGCTACATGTGTGTGATGGTAGCAATGTGTATGTTTTTCTCTCCTCTCAATCCAATGCCCAGCGGTGCTCCCGGCTGTGCAGCGCAGGAAAATTGGCCTGAGAGGTTTGGGAACGTTTCCCCCTTACAAACAGGGGCAAATCAATAACGTCTCGGTTGAAGGAGCCACTCTCCATATGAAGGTGAGCTGACTCAGCAGTCCCAGCAGCCGGAGGGTGGGGTGGGGTGGGGTGGAGGGGGGGGGGAAGTGGGGATGGAAATGATTGCTTTACAAGCGGTAAAATGCACGGTGGTGCTGAGAACCCTCTGTGGACGCAGCGCTACATGCCTTCTCAATCCTCGGGTGGAGGAGCGGGGATGGAGGGGAGAGGAGAGCGCATGCATACATGCTTAGGCTTGTAAATACAATAGGCTGCACTCTCTTGAGCTGCGAGTGCAATCAACCTCTATTGGTCTCTCTTTTTCTTACTCGTACTTGCTCTCCTTCAATCTACTCCAATACAGCAGCCTGGCAAGCGCTGATTGGCCAACTCAATCACAGCTCTACAGTAGCACGGTGGAGCCAGAGATGGAAGCAATACTCCCATCTTCACCTTCTCGCTCTTCTATTTTTTTCTTCCAGGCCTCAGCATCTATCAAGGCGATGATTAAATGTGGGAGTTCACTAATTGCAGGGTGATCAGGCAGGAGGGATGGGAGAGAAGAGGGTGGATTTCGCATGGGGCTCCGACGTCCTTCAAGCACGGCAGGGAATCTGCAGCAGCAGTTGTTGGGCAGTGGAGAGGAGAGAACTGTATTATCTAAGTCTGAATCATCTCTCAAAATCAACTACAAACCCCATTTATTTTCTCTCCTCTGTATTCCTAATAAGTGTGCTTGTTTTTTTGACTAAAATATCTATTTTCAAATGTGCAAAGGTATTCTGTATCCCCACTTACATTTGGTAGTTAAAGGCTCATACTGGTGATTAAGCTCGCTTTTGCCCGAACTACAAATAAAAAATTTTGGCAAGCACTTGCCAAAGCCTCACACTGATTTTCTATCTTTCAGGGAGCTATTTAGTTTACATTTACTTCAATTCACTACAAAGATCTAACTGCACAGCCCTGAACCTTGCTTGGGATAGGCCATCCATCACAGTGAGCCAAGCCAAAGCTATGCTATTGTTGTGTGATAATAATGCAATTGAGAGCAGGGACCACTTTGAAAACTCTCCTTGTTGGCGTGTGATCAAGGACACACAATATCTGACACATAAGACCCGGCTGCTGAAAAACGCTGCATTCATGTTGTCGGAAAAATCAAAACCAGAGGAGAAAGGAGCGTAGGACATTGTAAAAGATGCAATGTGGATTTGGACACTTGACCTGCTGGCGTGGCAGGGAAGGTGGTGGTTGGATGTCGGCATCAGTGTCAGCACAAGGAAGGGTTGCATTAAACTGCATTAAACATGCTGCTAACTGGGCTAATCAAGGGAACTGTATCCATGTAATTCACCTACGTAAGTGAGAGGAACGGCAGCTTAATGCTTACACAAAGGGATAAAGCAAACCTGGAAAGAGTTGGCTCTCAGATTTTAGACTGAGAGGATAACAGAGCGGAGCAGGAATACCTATGAATGGATAGGAGTCCTGAGGCATAGCTGAGAGAGAGTTCTAAATGATCGAGTAGGACAGAGAGAGTGAAGAGGTAACTTTGGCAAACACTAACGGCGATGAAAAGTTCACTGTGATGGATTACTTATTTCTAGCTAAGTTTAAGTCTGCGAGTTGATTTTCAAATTTGAAACCAACGGAATCCAACGGCTCCCCGGAAGGAGGAGAATCAATCCAAAAACTTTAATGTATGCTATGTTTTGTAAAAGTATGCATGGGATCAAACCACTGGTATAATCATTAAGGATGT
The DNA here is from genome assembly GCF_010015445.1 of Perca fluviatilis. Taxonomy (NCBI): domain Eukaryota; kingdom Metazoa; phylum Chordata; class Actinopteri; order Perciformes; family Percidae; genus Perca; species Perca fluviatilis. Next base: position 13,769,894 of record NC_053129.1, read on the forward strand.
GTCCCTGAAGGCTATGCTGCAGCTGTAGGATTCCAGTACATCTATGGGGCTGAAGGTGATCAGCTGTTTTCCGCTCCCACGGCTCTAGGTGGTGGTTGCGTTGCACTCTTCAAGCTGCATGCCGACAGTAAATAAAAACTTTGGGCATCAGGCTTCCACATCAGCACCACGTGAATGGCAGCGGTTGCCATTTTGTCATCTAATACAGCGTGAGGAACAGAAAATATTAAAAGGAAACGCTCTTTGTGACAAGCTGAATGTGGTAACGCATCCCTGTACATCATTTGAATGAAATGTTAAATGGCATGTGCATTGCAATATGTCAGAAAGTAATAGCCTACTGCCACATCTTCGCGGCATTCTGGCGTGGGTTAAACCTTGGTGCAGTGCGATAAAAGGAAAGACAAAAACATCACAAATGTTAAAGTGTGAAAACACTGTGTATATTATATACAGTATATCTAAGATAAAAAAACAACAACTATCTAAGCATCGAAAATAAAGCATGACCCCTGTATCGCTGGCTATCCACTCCAATCTTTGCTAATAAAATCATGCAGCAAGTTGTTGACAGTGTGAGAATGCTTGGTGCCTTTACAGCAGCTGCCTGCTATGGTGAGGGCTACATGAGCCAGCTGAGGTGAATATATTATTCTTACTCAGTGAATGTCAGAAATGCCATTTCCAACTGCTGAATATCACCAAGACTGTTGGGGTGACTACTAACGCTGCGGAGCGCCATGACGTCTATATTCCCACTGTTAACATCCTGCATCCGCGCTTTTTCAATATAAAAAAAATAAATAAAAAATCCCAAACAAATCACACTTGTTATGAGCCCCCGCCCCCACACACCCCAAACTGAGCACAAATGATTTATTAGTGTGGGAATCTAATGTGCTATTACTGTAAACATCCATCACAGGAACAGCTTTAGTCTGGGATGTTATTTGGTGATGGTGCAGTGGCCATTTTTAAAAGGGATACTTTGCAGATATTAAACCAACTTTGTATTATATTAATGTGCGGTGCAGTGCATTCTGGTACTGTAGTTGTAGGTTTTCTACCTTTTGAGCGAAAGGGAATATTACAGCTTATTTTCTCTGTTTTCTCTGGTCATGTAGCACAGTTTCTAAAATGTTGGCGCCATTCTACTGCATAGTTTTATGAAAAGATCCTCCTTCCAGCAGTAAAATACTTCTTTAATGAGCAGCCCCTTCACTGGCAAAGTCTTGCAGGGTCTGCATTGTACACAGAAAAGAGAAGAAAGTGAAGCACATCTCTGTCACACACTCCCCTGTGTCAGTGAAGCTCATTGTTTGCAGCGCAGTCATCAGGGGCATGCTGCTGCTGAGTGCTGGGAGCTCATGCTGATTATTATTATATCTTCACATGTGAATGCCAAGGTCATTCTCCTCCAGCTTTCCATACCTCTCATTCTGCCATCACTCATTACTGCTTAACATCAGCTCTCTCACACATTCTCCGCTCTTCATATCTCCTGACTTAATAAAAGCGACCAGAGGATGGGAGTGCCAGAACAGCGGTCTAATTTTATTAGCAAAACTGATATGGTTAAGATTAGGAAATATCTTAAACATGAAATGACAAGCACAAGCTCCAGGTTAAACTCATCATTGTTTGTTTGGATTCAATACAGATTTAATTATATTTTCTAAATATAAAAGTTATTTTTAATTAGAAGAAGGGTTCTTATCAAATCTGAATAACCTGCGTAATTGGCTGAACTATTCTGGGTAAGTTGCACCATTATCGCCTTCTTACAGCAAATAAACAATAGTGATGTGAAATTGTTTCTGTTTCTTCAGGCTATGGAAATATGTATTCCTCATGACAACTCTGCAACAAGTAGTAGTTAAAAAAAAAAAAAAAAAGACATCACAAGACACCCAACCACCAATATAAACGATTATTATTCTTTTAGAACGTTTAAAGTTCTCACACTGCAAAGACCACTAATTCTATACATGTTTGACTCAATTTACTCAATCTCTGTGCTTGCTCAGTCAAATCCTGCTCATCTTCAAGCTATGTGCGTCTGTCAAGTAGAAGAAAAGGGCACTGCTTTCCAAGAAGAAAATGGGCACTGTGCCGACCAGCGTGTACAACAAAAGAAAAACAATCTCCTGTAATTGCCTGCCATCAAACGGAGAACAGTGATTCCAAATGCAGGATAGAGGGAGGGGATGGCAGCGCGTATTGCAAACCAGTCAAGGACGTTGGAACCATCCATCTTCCAAGAAATCTCAGAGCCAATCAAAAAGGAGAGAAAAGGCCTGCTGTTGGTGCTGCTGCTGCTGCTGCTGCTGCTGCTGCTGCTGCTGGTGTTGGTGGTGTTCCCAGCCACATCATTAGAGCTGGACACGACCCACACTAAACAATGAGGAATTAAAATACCAGGCCGCTCCGACCTTTTCAAGGTAAAAAAGGTGGGGAACTGTGCGCATGGGCAGTGTGGCGCTGAAAGCTTATTGATTTAAGACAGTTTATCTGTATCACAGGCAACAGCCCACACAGACTGCACAAACAACACTTTCACCTGTCAGGATTAGGTGTGCAAAGCCGAGCTGACAGAGACAAGACGAGCATGATGTAAACACGGACAGATCTGATGTCCGTCCATCCATATATATATATATATAAATAAGTGGATTAGAGCAGCTCACCATCACTTCAGTGCAAGGTGAACAAATACATATCAAACTCCATGTAGCGCACTCTGAAGAAACAAGTTTGCATGCAACACATTTAGCCATTAATAACTCATACTGTGTACCTCAATGTGATTTCTTCCTGATGGCCACTGTGTGCTACATTTCTGGTCAATACTGAAGCTAGACATTTTATATTGATTTGTTGGTTTCCAGCGCACCAATACATAATTCATTAACTCTCAGTATGTGGATGCACATGTGTTCAAGTGTTGGAAGGGTAAACAATCAGTCAAAGTCAACACCTCCCTTCGCACAATTACCAGAAGCATTATGGTAAAAACAAAAGACTCTAAAAATGCAGCATGCTGCCGAGATTTCCGGGGACCAAAGCGGCAATTACATGCTCCCTCATCTCCCTTCTCTTCATGAAATGATGAGAAAAAAAAGAAAAGAAAAAAAAAAAAGGGTCTGAGACTAGTTTATGAAAGAATTAAAAGCCTGATGCGATTACAAGACAAGACGAGAAAAGAAAAAGAGTTCAGTGCCGCCTTGCCCAGAGCATGTTAGCCTCCTCAATCTTTTAGTGGAAATTGGGTTTGGGGCCGGAGAGCGTTTTCCCCACAGGCACATCACCGCCTTCTCCACAGACCAGGGATCATCACACCCATGCACTCAATCCAAACCTCGGCCAATACCCGAACAGAAAGACGTCGTCCTCATAGTGGTCCTGCACCAGCAGTCAGGGGAAGTCTCGGTCAAGTGTTGCTCATGTCACAAGGGCACTGTGCCGCTCTTGTTCAGCCGCTGACCGGCGCCTCAAATACTCTCCAGCAATGATTCATAGACATTGGTTAATCTTATCAGGGACTGCCTGGACACAGCAGTAATAAACTGGAAATTGTCTGGTGAATCTCATATCAAATCACAACCATGGGGAAACTAAAGCAACACAGCTGCTCAAAGCAAGAACGGACAAGTCTATGGACTGCTGTTGTAAAGACAAGCTATAATGTGATGGTGGTAATTAATTATGTGATAAACAAAACACAATTTAGCAGAATCTCTAATTAGTTATTATGAACAGTTAAGAGTTCCTGGCTTCCACGTTTTGGTTCCTTAATCTAATATGTGTCCCAAATCTATAAAGAAATGTAAGACGTTATATACCCAAGGCTTTTAAAAAGCAATAAATGGCATGGCTTTGGATTCAACCTTCAGGTTAATAAGACACAGAAATGTAATGTCTTCATTCTCCGCCCCTTTCTAATTGAAAACTGCCTGTGAGACCTGAAACTTCACCAAATGTAAAAGGTTGTTTGACTGGTCGCAAGTAGAAAATGAGATTAGGCTGAGGACTTGAGTAATGAAGGAAACTGCTTGTCCTTCCACGATGTGACTCTCTCCCCGTTCGCCTCAAAGGAGGTAGTAAAGCCGCCTGCCACAGACATTAAAATGACTGGCCACTTCAATTAGCCCAATCATAAAATGTAATTTGAGACACATCTATCCAACATGACCTGAAGACTTTTGGGGGGGAAAAAAGAACCGTCCTGTTGTTCATTTATTAAATATCACATTGAATTAACTTCTCTGTCTGGGTCGCAAGTCACATTAAAATGTAAGAAGTTAGGGGTCATTGCATGGATGTATTGTTGTTGCAATATTAAACAGGCACAGTAAATCAAATCTAGGGGATGCAAGGTGAGAATAAAAATACAAAACCTCATTATTTCAACAACTTCTGTGACACATAAGGTAGAGAATGTGATTTGGAATGCTGATTGACTCCTGGTATTACATGTTCTCTTAATTTTGTATTCAGTCTAAAAAACCATTATTGGTTATTTTTTTCAAGGGGAATGCCTCTATATATTTTAGTAAATGGTGCAGGAAGGAAACTGAAAATCTAATAAATAAAGTATAACATGAAAAATAGCTGAAGGTCAGTATTTTAAGCTGGAGGTAAATTATTACTGATAAATTAAAAAGACATGTACAGTAGGCTACAGCCATGCTAGCAGTTCTTTGAGGCTGTTATAAGGCACAATGGTGCTTCAAGTTAAATGGTAACTACTGTTTTTTTCAACCTGGACCCTATTTTCCCATGTTTTTGTGTGTAAGTGACTGATGGGAACAACAATCTTTGACATTGATCCAGGGTTAAGCGAGATCGCTGCAGTCGGCAGCAGCGAAACAAGCTACAATGTAAGTTAATAGGGCAATTGTCCAGCTTGTATTTACCTTCACAAAAGTGCTTGTTTTGCCACTGACAGGCTCAAATTGATATTCTCTGACAAAATTATGTAAAGGATTTCTAAGGAGGTCGACTTTTATGTTAAGAAGTAAGATACTTTTTTTAAACATAACAACATCCGCGAAATTGCGTTTGCTCCATGTAAATAAACAGTAATTTTATCATCGTAAAACACAATTAACTATTCCATTTTATCTACCCTTTCCCCACAGCTCTCCATATAAAAATGATCAAGGATTGATTGAAGCAATTTCATTTTGCCTTTCATGCTTTAAGTATTTACAAGCACATGGGCCTGAGTTTGACGTGAGCTAGGGAACACAGAATTGCCTGAATAAGCACCAAACAAAATAAGAAAAAATGTGGGTTGCTGGGTTAGGGCCTTTTAATAAGAAAATAAAAACCTGCCTCTTTCCTTTTTACACACTTTTGTGGGTGAAGCGACTCCTATCTACAGACTGATGGGAGTCAATCGCCGATGTTGAACGTGTGCACATATATAATATACACAGACCAATCCAGGCTCCAAAAAATAAATGAAGCCATTTGAAAAGCAATGGAAAGATCATCCTAATATAGTCTTATAGTCATCATCTTCACTTCTAGATACCGCTGTTTATTTTCCCCTGTGAGGCTGTGGCCTTGCATGGCAAAGAAGACGCCACTCAACAAGATCAATTTCAAAATCTGTTTACCGGGATCCAGGGAAGCAAAGGGGTGAATTTGACTCACAAATTCAACCTCAGAGTATTCATGTCAATGTCTTCCTATCTGATTGTTTTGGCATTCACATCTGAATAGGATTGGGAGTGTGAGGCAAACACTGAGGCAGCGAGCTGCAGATGGTGCTCCAGAGTGAGTGGCTAAAGTAGCGCCACCAGACACGCTTTGGCTAATCGACATGAGAACACAACCGAGCCTGCTTGCTGGCCGGGCACAGAGTAGACCGCGATAAAACAATGTGTTGGAAGCACCTGCACATTTTCCTGGATTTCTGCTCTCTGCAGTCTTCTTGGCGCAAAACTGTTGCAGTAAGACAAGATTCATTACCGTTTTAATTGTCCTGCAAAGGATATTTTTTCTCAATACCAGAGATGTAGATTAGAAACAAAAAAATAGGACTTGATTTGAATTTTGACTGCCGTGCGCATTACTTGACATAAAGACTTGACCTTGAGGCAAATACATTCCAAGTCTCAAGCTTTGACCAAAACATTATCTATAAATTAATAAATAACACACCATTCGAAGTCATGGGCCTAATTCACCAATATCTTCAAAGTTTTTTCTTGAGAAATGTCCTAAGAAAGGTCTACTTCAGATTCATGCCAGGTTCTTAAAGCGTAGAATTGACCACACCTGTGATAAATCCCATTGTCGTCGTAAATTCAAAGCGCGTGCCAGTTGATCCTAATTAGCATGGGTAAACGCCACCGCCATTCAAAATAAAAAGGACACGAAACTGTGGGGCCGTGTGCATACAGAAATTGAAAGTTGAGAGAACAAAGTCAAGAAAGCCCAAATGAAAGTCTAAAGAGGGTGGAACCTCGCCCCGTCCTTGCTTGTGAACGACTAAGCCTTTTGGAGCCTTTTAATACCCAATCATGACGCTCACCTCTTTCCAATTAACCTGTTCACCTGTGGAATGTTCCAAACAGGTGTTTTTTGAGCATTCCTCAACTTTCCTTGTTGCCCCTGTCCCAGCTTTTTTCGAACACATTGCAGGCATCAAATCCAAAGTGAATATTTGCAGAAAAACAATAAAGTGTAGCAGTTTGAACATTCGATATCTTGTCTTTGTAATGTATTCAATTGAAAATAAGTTGAAAAGGATTTGCAAATCATTGTATTCTGTTTTTATTTACGTTTTACACAACGTCCCAACTTCATTGGAATTGGGGTGTGTGTTTAACAACAGCTCTGTTCGAGACTTTCTAGAGATGGATCCAAATATTTGAATATTCGTTCAGTGAGTAGGTATTCGATTTTCAATTTTGGGATTCAAATATTTTTTGAAAAAAAACATGCATGCAGGCTGAAATTCACTATAGTGTTTTGTCTATATTAAGCCGCTAACGTGAGTTAAATGTCAACTATCCGCTGGCTAATTCATGCAGCGCTATGTCATCCATCTCAGCCAAGAACGGAGAAAAGTTGAGTTATAAGCGAGCAGTGTGAAGTTTGTAGAGATCTGTAAGGTTATACTGTAGCAGCCTGGTGTCATTTTTATTCAATTTGATAAAAGGTAAAAGATAGTACGGCCATTCATAACTCTCGCTTTCTCTGCTGCCTTCACGGGCAGTCGGAAATATTGACTCCCCCCCACAGCTGCCTCCAAAGCTTTGAATATTCGCTGTGGATAAGTACCGAAGCTTCGAAGCTCCAAAAGTGGTCTTCGGTACCGCCCTAATACTTTGAATGTGTGTTTCACGGTCCAAAAAAACTGCTTCAACCACAAGCTAACATTTTCTTACAGGATTGACAAAGAAGAACACACAACCAACAGCAAAGCCCCCCATGGTCAACGTAGCTACAAATTTCTTCAAATACTTCCTGTTCTGACTTGCTTAAAATGGGTATCATAGTTCAGTATATTTAAATAGATAACAAACTTGGTATTTGTAATCAAGGGAAAATTCTGATATCATCAGCAAATAACTTGTAGACTTTGTAGAAAACGCAGCCATAGAGCAAGCAGAGAAACGGTCAATGAGAAATGTGTCTTTCTGAGTCAAACGCTTATTAGTAGCCTACCAAGCCTGGATGTGGTTTTGAACAGCGATACCACAGATTTGTGAAATCTGGGCATTATTCCCACCAATAGCAGTTCCAAAACAACAGGCCTTGTGCTACCCAGAGGGTCTGCTTCCATTCAGCTCCCAAGATCCTCCAAACCAAACAGTTTGGGTGACAGCTGGACCTTCACTCTTTATAAAAAGGAAGCTTCGTTTGGAATCTGCGACTGTGGGCCAACAGACACAGGATTACAGCCCACTAGGGCTGCACAATATTTTGTTTCATCGTCTACATCGCAATGTGCGCACGCGCGATAGTCTCCTCGCAGGACTTTGCGATGTTGACGCTAAAACTTTTTTGCTGCTTGATGGAAGAGAAATCTTTCACCGTTCTCCTTTTACATGATTGTTACCGGCCTACCCTTCCCCTCTAAGAAAGGTAGTCACGTGGGCAACGTGTGAATGTGACGTAACGTTAGTCCGACGGGGTTCGTTATGGGAAGTGAGGCTCTCCCTGTGTAGAAAAGTACCGTAAGTAGCAGGTGCCGCTGACACAGTGATGCACAATGCTTTTCAGTGGGTAGTGAAGATACAGTAGCGTGTTTTGTATGCTGCAAATCACCTGATTAATGCAATGTAATCACGGCATCTCCCGGCCATTTTTCACCGCAGAAAGCTGCTACCAGCCAGGCTAAAGCTAATATAGTTAGCCTAAAGAAACAAGGCGTCTGTCCCAACCAACTTTACCGTTCGGAACCGCGACGCTGGAAACGAAACTAATCTACAACAGCAGTCTGGGGCTGATAGAACGTAATTTACACTGATTTAAGTGTTCTTGGATACACAGTTTGTTGCTAGTGTGTGACATGCAGGTCTGCATGCACAGCGAACCACCAATCAATTTATTTAACAAACAAGCAGGCCCCGATAGTCGACCACAACCTGAAATTTAGAGGAAGCAACGTGCACACATTATTAATATCACTGACTTTAGCCTTGATTGATGGTATTATATGAATACAATGGTGTCATGTCAATCAACCCGTGTATTTCTACCTAATTTCCCTCTCCAAAAATCACTTCAGAAGAGTAGTCACATGCAGTGTTTACTTGCTTTGGTGTTTGTAAAGCATTCAAGTTCAACAAAGAATGGTTCACATTAGAAAAGTTCCTTTTTCATTTTTAATGTAGATGCACTCCCCTACAAAATCACCGCAGTAGTCGAGAATAGTAGTTTATTATTTCCAAATAGAGCTATTTTGTCATCCTGTCTTTTTTCATACTGCAATTTATATATTGCAGGAGAAAAAAACATCACAAGGTCAGTTTTTTCTATTATCATGCAGGCCTACAGTCCACCAAAAACTTGGCAGATCCCTCCCTTTGAGACCAGGCAAACATGTTTTTTAATCTATTTACTTCATTTATGCCCTTTTAAACATGTAAGATGTCCTTGTATATTTAGAAAGGCGTCCACCAAATAAAATGTATTATTATTATTATTATTATTATTATTATTATTATTATTATTATTATTATTATTATTATTAATGCTCATTCACACCTGAAGGTGTGAATGCTACACCTAGGCATCAGTTGTACATTTACGCTGAATTTCCACAATACAACTTGAGGCACAAGACGGGGTTATTGCTATCGTAATAGGTCATGAAAAGAGAAATCTTATTGTGGAAGCAAACGGAGGGCAGTGAGGCTGAAATGGCGACCTGTAGGAAGGGTCTTACACTAATGCCTTCTCCAGCTTCTCCACCTTCGGCTTATTGTTCCACAGTGCCTCTCACAGAAGGACGGGAGGCCATTTGAACAGAGCCTAGGCTGACGGCCGGGGCAGCACACCTTGGCCCTTACATGCTCCATTAAAGCGGGAGCAGGGGAAAGTATGAGGTCTTGGCTGGTTTAGAGCTGTGCCGCTGACACAATTACTAGCCCCTCATTCCCCGTCCGTGCTTTGCTACCTTGTTTAAAATGGCTGCCTGTAGCTACGACTGTAGATGTAAACAACAGAGAAGCTGCAGCCAAGATGGCCGAGTTTTCACACACCCCAGTGACGAGAACTGCTTTTTCTAATGGATCTCTCCATTATTAATCTATTTGTTTGTTGTGTTCAAGTGTGACAGTATGAGTTTGGGCCCTGGTTGCTGGGCAGATTTGGTCATATCTATTCATGATCCCAAAACTACTGTTCTACTGTAGTATTCGTTTTAAGACATATATAATGTGTATTTCTATTCAAACTATTATTAAAAGGTGAGACAGGTATGCAGAAATACAAGCTACACTGGACAAATGGAGAGACGAAAAATATTAAACTATAACACACTCACAAAATATTGCCATTTTCCCTGAGGCAGAAAACAGCTGGTCTGTGCTTCATCTGAAACACTCGCATAATCTTCTCTCCCTCTCCCCAAGAAACACAGACTCCACTGTGCCTACTTCCTTTAGCCAGCGGAATTTGCCAAGTAAAGTTGGAAGGGAAAATTAAGTTTCATCTCAGAAATTTCTCGGTTGCTAACATACTTGATATAAAAAGAAATAATAATTGTGGTGTTCTGTCTCAAATCAGTAAATTCTTCAGTTTGTTTGGAACGGTACCTCGGATGCAGTTGGCTTTCCAGACTTTATTAAGCTTTAAATGAGCGAAGGAGAAAAGAGATGACACATTTGAGAAATTCAGACCGAAAAACAAATGTTCCACAGCGTAATTATCATGACCCCCTTAGGATTTTTTAACATTTACTGACACAAGATTGAAGTCGGTCTCAGACTTCTCGTTGTTAAAATGGTTTCCGTACATCTATTCTATTAAAGCATCACTTTGAAGGAACAGAAACAGAGGGCTGCTGCTGATTCTGCATTTCTGACATAACATCCTGCCCATCCTTGGCCAACAAACAGGCTTTTTTTAAAATGCTAAATGGTTATGCATAAAAGTTACCGATTACAGCGAAAACAACCTTACCCTGCCTAAATGACAGCAGTAATAGTTCATCCGTACTGTGTCAACTGCATTTAATTTATAGTCATTTCTGTCTCGCTAAGCCTTGTTTTGATGAAACCACTGGGTGACTCTAACAGAAATGACTGATTCTACCATCTTAATTATCTAAACTAACATAAAACAAACAGCAAACAGTTGTTTTTTGCTGCAGTTATTAATGTTAAGCCTCTCAGTTACTAAGAAGTTTCGTAGTCTGACCTGAAGGTGCAAACAGCAGAGAGATGGTAGACAAAGAAAAAGAAAAAGCAGATCTTGCGTCACCTGAGGGAAATATAAAGGTTAATTCTGGCAAGCCTATTTCCTATCCCAGAATAGAGCAGGGTGCATAAATGATTATCTACTGCCAGGGTTTTTGATTGAATTAATCCAAACCGGGGTCATCTCAGAACAATGTAACAATGTATCTTTCTCATATTCCTACTGTATGTTTTTATTCTAATTGAGATGGCCCTGAAGGGGAAAAATTTAAAAAAGGCAAAGCGAGGGAGAGATCATGGAGGACAGCCTCCAGTCAGCTCCAGCAGAGAGGCCTTGCTGACCTAGATCCAGGCTGAGTGGGGATGATATTAGCAAAGCAATTAAGGGAGATGACAGCCGTCAGGCAGGGTCAGACTGACAGGGATAGCAGTCTGTCTCCCTGCCTCCCTCACTCTCTCTGTTTCGCTCCCTTCTGTGATGGCTATTGATTTTTCACAACCAAAACAAGAGACCCTCTCAGCCCAGAAGTGGCTGAATTGGTGGGTAGAAGAAAGTGCAGATGGCACGGGTGCGATGTAAGGGGAAAGGGCCCGAGGCTCACAGGATGGTGACCATTTGCTTAGATGTGCCGAAATCACTCCAGGCATGGCAAAAACTTAATTCCACAGAGGTGATAGAGAAGTGTAACTTCTACCTCAAAAACTTGTCAAAAACCATGTTTTTGCCATGGGGATGAAAAAATGATAATATTTGGGGTAAAGTAAGGCAAACTAAACTTCTGATGTGACAAAGATGGAGGCCAGACATGCAAGTTAATTTACTCTAGAAAAATTCAGTTAATTACGAGTTTAAGGAGTAGACTTTTATAAATTCTGATGTATTCCACCACTTTTGTTCATATGCTTATACAGTTTATATTCAGTGCTCCACAGTGCACACTTCAAGTACTTAATATTATGATAATGCTTTGTAATTAAATAGCTTTGCATGAAGAAAAATAGCCTGTATTACAGGGTTACAAATATACCGACACTGTCTGAATCTCAGGATTACCCCAAACACAGCTCTTAGCTTACCACTGCTTCGAGGAAAGATTCCTTTGTAGACATTACAAGTGGTCCACTTCAAAATGGTTTCCCCACTGAAGTTTTTTAAACAGTTGTTAACATTTTAAAATGCAACAAGTTGCAGGAAATGTCAGTTTGCACCAGAAACATGAGAGCTGGTGTAGACAGAGAAATACAGTGAGTGGACATAAACAAAGGACCAGAATATGACTGGACTTTCAGATGATGATTAAACCATTGGCCTTGATTGGCTCAGGTATGATCTTTCAGTCGGACTTGGGACATCCTAGATCTCAAAATGTTGAATTCGTAAACATTATCTAAAAAAACAGTATCTAAAGGTCCACCACTGCTTAAAGCTGATGGAGACGAGGAGAGACGTCAGCCAATATGAGTTTTTTTTAATTACAGGTGTGAGGAAAACTCCTCGCCAAACCAAGCATGGTGAGAAAATAGAGAACGACATATGTGCAGCAACAATCGCAGAGAAAACAAGATTATGGGAAATCTCATAAAAAGATATTACAGTATGGCTGCATTAAAACACCCCACGGACCATACATCTAAATTAGATTTACAGCAATTACAGGAGACGGCGCCACTTAAATCACCGGCCCATACAGCTGTCACAGAGCAGCGTGCTGTATGCCTCGTTCCATCCCAGCATGCTTTGCTCCAGGCGTGCGACTCAGTGGTGTTGTGTTCGACATGTCTGCTTTAATCTGATCTCAGTGGGTGGGTGTAAGTTTGACAAAAGCACGAGAGGTAGACTTACAGAACAGCTGTGTGGAACATAAGTGACATGATGAGATAAAATGGCAGAGAAGAAGGTTTGGGACAGACTCAAGTGAATGCATACTGGATGCTCTTACATTCTGCAGACTCAAATCAATGCATTAAAAAGAATCCGCAGGTTGCATCAACACCTGCCAGACAACTGCACAGGGAGACGCAGGAGTTTTGATGGACTATATTTACTGACCTACAGTATTTGTTTTTCTTTCATCAGCTCGTCTCGCCACACAAGGTCAGCATGTATGGAAGAGGGCTTCAACTGCTCTCCAAAGCCAAGAACAGCCGCTCATTACTCGAGTACACTCCAGACAACACGCCTAGCTAGGCACTCACTGGACACTGCGCCGTTTTCCTGCTCGGGCTCCCTTTGCCATAGTGTTTTTCTTTTATAAACACAAATGTCTGCTTCGTTTTTCAGTACACTAACTTGGAGGGAAAAACTGGAGCTGTATGAGCGGCAAAGCTGTTGTCAATTTTGATTATTTTAGTAAGCAGTGGGAGTTAAAACTGAAATTTGTTTTTGTCTGAGCGATATGCAAGGATTTTGGAAGACGCTTTGGGCGCAGAGTTGAGAAAAAAAAAAAAACATATGGTGCAGGAATGCACGTTTACAAGTATGGGGTAACCTCTGCTGAGCCCCCTGTAGAGATGCTTTGACATCTGCACTACACATGTCTATAAAAATGCATGAAGATCCTTTGAATAGTCTTGTGCGTTGAGCAAATGCACAACATGGGATCAAGAGGTGCGGTTACCGACAAAGCCTTCTGACTATATCATTAAGACCAGATAGAAGATGAAGAACCAATCTTTATCAACAAGGATTCAGCTAAATGCATAACTGCAAATGACCTGTCGCATGTCGGTAATCTCTCAATTACTTAAGGTCTGTATTAGCTCTCTCATCTCCGCTGAAAGACTTCTGCAATAACCATTCAGATAAATGACAGCAGCCTCTTGAGTCTCTGTTTAAGTGGAAAATGCAGTTTTAGTTTTTCTCTGCCTCGAGCAGAAAAAAAAATCATGCACGCCAACCTTGGCAGCGTAGTTCACGCTTGTGAACAGCAGTGGAAAACGCCATTAAACATCTGAGGCGTCTCATACATATGTAGGGACAGAGATATGGGCCATAATGAGTTGCACTCTGCAGATGGCCATTAAGGCTTATGTCAACATTAGGGAGATATCCAAATAAAAATTTGGCAGATGATGCTGGCAATTAATTCAGAGAAAAATGTTCACGCGGACCCACTGACCACAGATGATAAGAAGGTACATCTGAATTCTTTGATGAGACTGCCTGTCGGTAAATTAATTTCAGCCGAGAACAGAGCGGCGATGCAATTTACAGGTTAAAAAGGAGTTTTCATATCAGGCATGGAAATTGCTTCCTTTCAAATGCATCTTTGTAAACGTGGCCGGGGCTGGAGCAGGTGGACCGTGGCTATTCACAATGGCAGCGGGTTCTTAAACTGATGCTGGACAGGAAGCCGCTGCGCCGTGCAACAGCTCCACCCAGAAGGCACAAGGAGAGGAAATCACATTTTTTGTTACCAAACAGCTTGAGTCGGCTGAAAATGTTAAATGTCCGGCCAAGTTCAGTGAGCAACAAAGAGGAAGGAGCAGCAATAAGTTCTGGGTTTTTTTTTTTTATGAAGCTCAGATATTGCATAATGCAGTGTGTAGGCTCCGTTTTATATGTGCATGGTGTCAGCATCATTGCGAAGGTTACAATAATACAAAACAGTGCGTTATTGGCTGGAATAACACTTTTTTTTTTTTTTTTTTTACACTAGCTTCTGTAGAGTGTGTGAGTGTGTGAGTGTGTGTGTGTGTGTGTGTGTGTGTGGGGGTGTAATATAATACAATATAATGTTCTGCAAAGATGAAATTACCTACAACTCTGTTCCTGAAGCACACACAGTTTCATATCCATGCTCCAGTTGAGTGCGGCTCGAGACATTAAGTGAAACAATATACCTTATGTGCTGTGATAACTACTGTATCTTACAATAGCAAGCCAACTAATGACACACTCTAAGCTTTGATATATGGGTCACGCCATAACGCCTCTCCATAGCCAGATACCTAGCATAAAAAGCAATACACCATCACTAGGATGGAGGCCAAGCACAAGGGAAGGCTCAGGTGGTAGGTATTCTTAAGTAAGACAGCTGACATGACAGACGTACTGTATGCCCTGACATGGTAAAGCCCTGCTGCTTGATATCCTCGGGCTGCAGGACATCTTCACCAAAAGGGGAAGTGAAGGTTTGGCAACAGAAGGCTCAGGCAAACCATGGCTGACAGGATTTGGCAGATGAATAGATGGATGGATGGATGGACAGCTATTGGAATAAAAATCAAAAAGGGGCCTTTCACAAAACAAATACAATGCCGGTAAAGCTCGTTTTTGTCCGCGTCTGACTGTTGGATTTGAATGATTTTTTTCCATGCAGTCGTAGCTTTGTAAAGCCCGGTATTTCTTCAGCTCATGGCTCTATAAATAAATTGCAGCTGACATTTTTACATAAAATCAATGTGACACCTGTATTTTTTGTTTTTTGTTTTGGATGTCACTTTTTTTCCCAATGTCACTGCTGCCTATCCTGGTCTGACACTACAGTATTGAGATACCTTTTTAAATTTCAGTGAGGTTTTCTGTTTAAACAAAATAGCACACCGGGTTAAAACAGAGTTCTTTTCAGTGGAAGGCCAGGTGACATTTTTAGACTAGTTAAAAGATAGTGGGGTTTTTCATGTTGGAAAGCTTATAATGAAGCTGTAATAAATGCAATGGGCTTTTTGTAGACTATTTACAATGTGCTATTTGAAACACTGCACAGGAGGAGCTTATTAAAAATAAAAAAATAAAAATAAATCACCAAGCATGTGATGCTGACATCATTGAGCCAAAGCAGGTAGCGTTGAACCTTTTCAACTGCGAATGAGAGAAGTTTTATCTTTTGAGCAAAGCATGATCTGACAGTTGGACTTAAATGACTTGGAACGTAGGAGTATTGCCCTTATTTCACTTCTCCACTCTCTTGTGAGGACACTTAAAGTAGATACATACTTTCCCTCTCTCTTATGATGGGTTTACGCTGTGCGGGCCCCAGGGGCATTTTAAGGAAAAGAGATAACACTGATAGCGTGGCTGAAAGTGCCAGCATGCCCCATTCACAGATATTAGCCTCAATGGCCTTGATAAGATGCCATGCTAAAACCCCCGCTGTGCGTATGTGTGTGTCTGAGTGTGTCGGCCTCTTAGGATTCCATGCCCCTTTAACCATGGGCCGACCCCCTGTGGTGCCTTACGTCTTAATCACCCCAAGGGGCGAGCGGGAGACAATGCCTTGCCATTTATGTGACAAGAATATAAGACAGCGCAAACTGCGGCCTGTGTTTACGCATGTGGGTCTCTGTTCCGCCTCTGTTATGGTCTGGTTACGGCATGTCAATGGGATCCCCCGTGTGCCCGACAAATAAAAAAAAGGGAGGATGCCATTTTTATCATTAAGGCAGTGGCTGTGCGCTGTGAGGGCTGCGAGCAGCTTGTGGAAAGCATGACCTTGCTCCCTGCTTTCTGCTCTCCCTCCTTCCTGCACACCTAATTGCAATATCAGACATTCACCTCATAGTGGCCAGGTCAGAGGTCACGTCATTAGTGACATCACTTACAGTACATACCCAGAACTACCCACATCATTGTCTGTCTCCACAGCTAAATACTTTACTGCTCTGTCCAGATAAATGCCCTTCTTTTTCCCCCTTTGTCAGCTGGTGAAGGCTCCCTAGTCTTAATAATGGTGGTAGGTGGAGACCTATCCTCAAGCAGACTCAAAGTCAGGTTTTTTAAAGAAGTGTTTTTACACGATAAGTTGGCAGTGGGAGAGGACACGTGACTGGCTTAAAATTAACAGGAGAGTGCATTTTAATATCTTTATCCCCTCACAGCAGGATCTTCCATTAGGTAGAGGCACATGTGTGCAGAAGCACAACCTATTATTATGTATCATTGTATTTCATCAAGACAGATAATGTATTCTTAAAATGCAAAAAATAAACCTATAGTAATTCCATGTTATCAAATATCAGTGTAATAGAAAACACAGTTACTAATTACTAATAATGGCTATAGGCAACATGACGACGACGACAATGACTACTACTACTACTACTACTACTACTACTACTACTACTACTACTAACTACCAGATATAGAGTGCTACATGCAAATGTATTATTATTGGTTCAGAGAAAAATCTCTCAGAAACTATTGGCCAGATTATGTCAAAGCGAATTATTTGTAAACTCATTAACACTAATATTTTGTCCAATGCTTTTTGAAGATTTTTCTATGTTTAATTAAATTGTAAACAGAATATATTTGGATTTTCGACTTATGGTTGCAAAAACACGACATTTGAAGACGTCACCTTGGAGTCTGGGAAACTGGAAACAACATTTGCCACCATTTTCGGACATTTTAGACTGAACAAGGAAATCGATTGAGAAAGTCATCTGCCGATGAAAATAATCATTACTTGCAGCTCTAGTAGAGTGAAAACTAGTGGCCGGATTTGAGAATCAAAATGAATTCTTGGACCCTTTCGACTTACTAGCTTTCAACAGCATCCCATTGTCTTCATCAGCCAAATGAATGGCCAGATTTGCACAAATTGTGCTATGGATACTCATGGTTCCCAGAGTTCCCCAGTTACAGGTATCAAAAAGGTAAGGAACACCATTCCCCCCCCCCCCCATTTTGTCTTGGTTGGTATGGCATATGATATGGCATGCCCTGCTGCCACTGCACCCACTGTTCCAGAGAGCGCACCCAAACAGGTGCTTAACAAAATGGCTGCAGATAGAAATAGGAGATATAAAATTAATAACCATAAAAATGCGCAGTACAAAGTCAAAGTTAGTGCCACAGACCAGCACAAAACTGGAAGTTCTTGTTCGGCTACAAAAAAGGTGACCACTCGGTTATATTAGTATTCACTGACAAGAAGGAGCCGCTGCACACGTCCCGCTATCATTTACTGCACTCCTCAACAGAAGAGATGTAGCTTTCTCTCTCATTAGGTGCTGCAGCCAGAGTCCCCTCTGGTCTTTTATCCCCCCCTGCCCCCCAACCCTCCTCCACAACTAGTGCAGCAGGTAGGCTGCCAGCTGATGGCACCTCTGTTTGAGTAGCTCTGCGTGCTACCAGGAGACCTCTTTTCCTCCTCGCAGAAGCTTGTCATCTATCATTACTCGAGGTGGCCTTGAGAATGATTCTGGCAGACAGCTCCAGCTTACCGTCTGGGGGCCCAATGTAAACAGCACACTGCTGGGCAAACAAGGGTGATGATGACCATTACTTTTCCAAGGTAAAAAAAAAAAAAAGATGTATTGTGTCGTGTTCAAGCTTAAAATCGGAAGGCAGGCTGGGCAGGCAGTGAGGTATTTTGGATCATTTGAATTTTGTCATTGTTTTTAATACTGAAACGATTATTATTCTTTCTTCTTGTTCTCACACTCTGCTGTGTCGATTCAGGGCACATTCTCACCAAGAATGTCTGAAGTGGTTTGAATAAACTCTGGATCACTCTCTTTTTTTTAGTTAAAATGAGAACAGAAGCATTCAAAACCTGGCTCTGCAACAAATAACCACACCAAGGCTGCGTGAAAATGCAAGTCTGTGTCCTATTCCAAGTAAAATGTGGTGCAGTATGTTTGGAGTAAGAACAGTCATACCAACTAATGGAAAAACCCCAAACCACTCTGAGCTTTATGGGTATACAGAGACTGATGGAGACACCTTATAGCCGGCGGTGGTAACCACTGGCCATAAGATATTCCCACAGACATTTTACATTAGCGAGTAGATGGGTGGAATGCAGTTTCAAATAGTGGACCCTTAAAAGTTTAAACACCTTTCTTGTGATATCCACTGCAAGTGCAAAAAGAATCAGAGCCATGCCATGCCGTTGTTATAAATCAGCTGAAACTCTCCATAATGGATTTATTATAATACAGAGCAGCAATTCAAGACCAAAATAAT
Organism: Perca fluviatilis; assembly: GCF_010015445.1. NCBI lineage: Eukaryota > Metazoa > Chordata > Actinopteri > Perciformes > Percidae > Perca > Perca fluviatilis. The sequence continues at coordinate 13,788,692 of NC_053129.1, forward strand.
AACTTAGAACCTTTTATTTTATGTCATAATACATTTGAGTTTGAGAGGATTTTTTGTTGCATTACTGTTAAAGTGGGATTAGTTTGTGGATACTCACAACTTGCAGGCTACGTGTCGGGGTATGCTCAAAGAACTAGCTTGTACGAAGTGTCGTTAAAAGACAAAAAGGGATTATGGTCGTTCCGGACAGCCACACTTAAAGTCAGGGTGAAAAGCTTTCGGTAATCAAAAAGCGACAACATACGGTAATCACTTAAATATGGGGATAGCAACTTTAAGAAAGTCTTTAAAAGGAAAGCACAGAGTTGCGCTCGGGTGCACACAAAAAGTGACATAATTAGATGTGTAAAGAATGGAAAAAAAAAAAAAAAAAAAGAGAGCATGAGAGAGGTTCAAACCTTGCCCCATACACCTGGCTAATCGCTGATGTGATGTGCGTGCTAATGTTGGGTTGTCGGTTTGGAAAGTTACAGAAGTTGTTGGACGCAGCGTCACCAAATCTGACGGCCAAAAGATGTTCGACCATCTGACAAGCACTTGTTCTTGGAGTATGCTGGTGCCTTAATAGCGGAGGTAAAGACACCCTGGTGCACAAAGGCCTGTTATGCTCAAGTGCGCCTCATCAACTCGTACACTTCATAAATTTGTCATTTTACCACAAGAATTTGCGCTTGAACCAACAAAGTGGTAAATACCAGTGGTAAAGAAACTATTTGGAGTTTATGAGTTTTATTATTTCACTTCAACACATGACGCACTACAGCATCACAAAAAATGTAACCGCTATGGTTCAGAGTAGATAACACAAGCTGCTGCAGGTGTGACTTTCAGAATGTATGCAGCACTACAGTTAATTTGCCAAACGGTGAGAGCTGGGCACAGCACGGACCACCACAGCTTTGGACCACATAGGCCACGGTACACACACAAACCAAACAGCACACAATGATTTTACACCTGAAGCCCCCCAGTGAGGGTTGAACCCCAGCAAAGAGCACACATAATGACTCCTGCTCGTCAGTGATGCACTGACCCAGGACGGACACACACACACACACACACACACACACACACACACACACAAATACACAAACCCCAACCCACCCCCATGCGCCTGTGGCACCCGCGCCTGGTCACCTCGCTCATGGTTCAAAGGCAGTATGTCGTTCTAATCAGTCCTCACAGTGGGCAACCCCATTAATTCAATTCTATTTCATCAGCGGTGAGCAGACCATGGGAGGGGTCTGTACATTCCTGGGGTCCCGTGGTCCAGGAGTAATCCTATCTCTCAATGACCCGAGATCAGACTCTAACCTTATAATTGCTTGGAGACCGGTTTGGTTTCGCATGCTGACAGAATTGCGAGGTCTTTGCGGGAGAAGAAACAAAGACAGACATAGCTAATTTTCTGGACACGGCAGGGAAGTCTAGCAGAATTAATGACGCCATATATCAAATAATTCCAGACGATCAACCCCCCACTACACCAGGCCAACACCACACAACATGTACACTTACGCACAAATAAGCTATATCAAAAAGGATCAAGAGCTGCACGTTAAGATTGAAAAAGTGGTATTTGTCAGGTTATACTAGAGTTCAGTTTATTATTCTTTGGATAAAAACAATAACAAAAAATGATTTTCTTTGGGAAAACTGACTCATATTTTATTTTGATTTTGTATCACGATGTGTGGTTTGCCTTTGGCATAATAAAATGCCTATTGGGACATAAGATAATGAGCTTTTCATATCTTACCGTACCTTTGGTCTCTGGTGGATGGGGATGCTCATCACAGACAAATTAGATCTTTTGAGTATTGCCGTCTACACCTGCAGAAACAATAACAGTTGGTGAATATGGTGAGGCTTTAAAAACACAAATGAAATGAAAACGTCTATAAATCTGGCCCTAATATTCTTGCGCTCGCCATCTGTTAATGAATTAGGAGGAAAGAAAAAAAATCTGGCATCCCTTCACTCAAAAGAACAACCCATTCAAGTGTGGAACAATCTGCATCAAGAGATTTATTAGTGTAATCTTTGGTCTGGAGAACAGAAAGATGACTCCACAGGGACATACCCTACAGTGAAGAACCTATCAATACCTCTTCAACTGTCCTGAGACCACATCAGAGGTTAACGTCGGATAATTCGGCAGCGGAAAAGGTCAAACTCAAGGCCCCAGGAATTGGTAGCAAATGAATCCCTGAGTGAAAATGAAAAAATAAAAAGATATATATATACTACAATTACATGCAAAACAGAAGGCTCTCCTCTTTTTAAGATGACGACAAAGGAGAGGGTCCGCATTAGAGATGACACTTCAAAGGCCCTCATTGTCGAACCCAACAACAGCACTGGTGTTCGTAAAAAAAAACAAAAAAAAACAGCCATCATCTGACTCCTCTGCAGTGGCAGCCTTTGGAAGTCACCACATCTCGCTCTTTGAGTGCGTCTGTCTGAGTATGAAAGAGTCTTGTTCAGAATCAAAAACAAAAAAAAAATGTGAAAAAGAATCATGGTAGACCTCCATCCTTTATGACTTTAAATTATGACTTTATCACAGGGAATGAAAGACATACAGTAGATCAATGTGGCAAAAACAATGTGGCACAGAATCTTTAGTCGGAATCATTTTGATGTTGTGATAATGTATTTTTCTCATTTACATGGCATTTTCACTGCAGATAACAACCAGCGGAAAAATCTCGTTTTGGTAAAGTTCCCTCATAATCAAAGAACAAGGGGCTTTCTTGCTAGACCCAACAAATCCATCATAGATCAGGGAAGGATACAACTTTCCTCTCGAGAGCAGACTCAATAAACCAGAATGCAATGCTGCCATGTTGAACTTTAAAGGCTGTGGATCCTCCCGCTCTGCCTTCACTAGGATTACTGCCTTTTCTCTCGACCTACACTTAAAGCCTGCAGCTGAAATTCCCAAAACATGTGCATCTTTGCTCTCTCCAGGGGTGCTCAAAACTAATTCTGGGAAAACGTAGACAACTTCTTATTGAATTAGAAGTAGATGAGGCAGCTTCAGGGAGGAACAAAAATGTCAATTAGAGCCACTTCTTTAGAATGAAGAAAAAAAACAAAAACAAAAAACTCATCAATTGTTACAATTTGATGAAATGCAGCAATCTGAGATAATCCAAGGGGGGATTTTTTTTCGCTCTCTCTTTTTAAACTCCAATGTATAACTTGATAAAAGTCTTTGAGCAAGGCACTAACTTAAAACTTAAAGTAAATAAAGTAAATTTATTTGCTCCTACCTTAAAATATGTCGGCAAAAAAATATTTTAAATATGAAAAACTCGAAGTATCTGCTCTCCTTCAAAATAATACACTGATGATAGACAGTTCTCAGCATGGGCTGCAGAGTCGCACCATATGTCTCGAGGCAAAGCACTCTGGGAAACCTTTACAAAAAAGTGAAATGTTATTCACCGCTCATTCATCATGTTTTGCTGACTCCACTTCCAAGTCACACACATCACGTCAGACTTAATAGTCTGAAGAACATGATTTTGACTGCATTTTTCCTTTTAAGATGAAGAATGGTGGGAGAAAAGGCATGTTTCTTTATATAAAAAAAAGTCTGATTTCCATTGTGATGATTGTGCAAGAATGGAAACAGCTAGCTTGCCAAATCTTCCTCGAGAGGATGATAAAAGACAGTAGCTCGCTGATATAAAACCAATTCTTTCCACAATCAGTTTATGGAGCTAAAAAAGCGGCTGCTGCTGCACGGAGAGTGAGTCTAAATAAAAAAAGTTTTGACATATGGTTGTTTATGTACCGCTGCCAAAATAATACTAAGTGAAATCTCATTAAAAGTTAGTGTCCAACTGTGCATAGAAATATTTTAGGAAGGTGTAATGAATATTACCCCCTAAATACATTTTAGTTTCAGCTTTCAGTTCTGCTGCTACCTCTCTTTTTCATATGAAAAAGCACAATCATAATTAACACTACAAAAACACTCATAATACGACTTGTAATGAAATAGTACTCTAAATAAATGCACAATAGAGCGTGGGTTTAATGTAAAAGAAATTCAAATATGTTTAAATAAGTATTATATTGAGCTAGAACACTGCTTGGAGCTGTGGTGTACACAAAAAAACTGAAATGTATCTTGTTGACTAGAAAATGAATTGAAACCCGTAGGAAAAATGTTGACTTTGCCATGACATTAGAGATGTTTCTCATTAACTCCACACAAAGTAAAATCATTAACTACCTCATTGACTTCTCCCTATAGATTTATATTTTGTCTCTTCTTCCTTCCTAATAACAACTTGCATATGCGTAGTGGGAAATGTGCAGATAGAGTCTGAAAAGTCACCACTGAATGATATTTAAAATGAGAAGCCGCACAGCAACTGATAAGTAATGGATAAATACTCCACAATAAGTGACGAATAACGCCTAAAATGGAAAAGATTAATCTTCTTTCAGGATATGGATAAATGTGGAACAATGAAACTTTGTTACATAATTTTTGTGGGCTTCTCTACCGGCATTAACACTTTATCAAAGAAAACTGTTCCAATTTATTTCGTGAAAGAAGCTGCTCCCTCTTAATCGCAGTACGTACAGAGAAAAGTTGTACCATGGCAATTATTGTAAACTTGTCAAATTGAACCCTGAGCAATAAATCATCTTTGTAATTATCGATTGATTGAAGGAGCTATCTAACTGTGAAAAATACTTGGAAGCATAATACATCAATTTTAATGGCATTTCTTAATCAGAATGCTCAGCAGAGACCAATTAGGGCCTGAGAGATAGAGACCCGCCATTAATAATCAAACTTGGCTGCTCTCACATTGCCTTCATTCTCAAAAGGCTGCTGGAGCCGTTTTTTAAGAGCACTAATCATTTCAGGCTAAAGTTATTGTCTTAAAAAATGTATTATTTGACCAGGAAAACAAAGCAAGGGTCTACTTCTAAAAACCGCCAAATCACCACTGGCTGGCGTAACTACAGTTTAAAGATTTCTCTTATAAAAATCAAAAGCGCCAATGAATTCACGTCCCCAGAGCTGGGAACGGAGAGGCCTATCTTGCAAATTCTGAGAAACAGAAATGTCTGCTAAGGAAAGTTATAAAATTACACAGGGGACCACAGGCAAGGAGCAATGATGAAAGATATCTTTACAATGCCACCTTTAGCCGCCGTCTTATTATTAATGTTACGGTCCATTTTATCACGGCCAAATGTCTGTGTGTCTTTGAATACAAGAAACAGTCAAACTGCGACGCAGAAAATATACGAGCTGCACACAGCGACTGAGGAACGTTGCCCTTCATGTCTGTGCAAGTATAGTTTACTTCTACTTTTTCACTCTTCATTTCCTTGGCTGCAGATTTGAGCGGCAATCGCCGGACTTTTAAGTCCACTCCAATGAACTGTAAGGATATAAAGGGAGGTTAAGTAACTAGGTTAAGTAGAGGCAGCAGTATGAGCAACGTCCCCCTGACTTTGTATTTTTATATATATATTTTTTTACCCCTATTCAGTAACACAGATAGTCCTATTTTGATATTTCGATGACCCATTGAAATCCAGTTTAGGTGAATGTGACAAACTATTTTTGATCATTCATTGCATATCAACGGCAACAGCTGGACCCCTGACAGACCGCAAGAGCGGATACCAGGAAACAGTCTGCAAATACAAAACAGCCTGTCTTCATTATTATTTGTCCCTAGATGTCATGCTATCGTTATTTATTACAATTAATGACCCCGGTAATTGTGCTGCAGGTATTTAAACAGGGAAACTGCCAACATGAATTAATCAATGCTGGAGTGCATGTATCACAGCATTAGGTGGCTGGGATGGGGCCAATATTTTAGAAGATGTTCTAGTCCTTGGAAGAATGCATCCAGGCTAAAGGCAAACAGGTTGTAAATAGGATGCTAATACAGATGCACATCACACCTCCTGCGAACACATGATTTATGTATCCTCTTAACTCTAAAGCCACCTTTCAACGAGCACTGTTGGGAGTATGCAAATCAGACATGGCTGTAAGTCGCCGTTATGTATACTTCCATTAAATGTGAACTATTTACATATCCGTTCCTTACTGGAGATAACTGATTTAGAGTTTTACAGTTGCAGAACGAGCGGATCCTTCGAAAACAAAATACATTGTAGAGGTGATATAACTAGATGCAGGCAAACAAAAACAGGTCTGGTTATTCTTTAGAATATACAATGGTCATATAATGATTGCAGGAGATTACTGTGAAAGCCTGCTTGATATCAAATATTTAATATGCTTTATTTTCTTGCAAATACCAAGACAAATGGCAAAATCAAGGGGAAAACACCCCACAGTGGAATTACTGCAGCACATAAACTATATACCGCTGTTATGTAGTGGCACCACTCCAATGACAGTAGCAAAGCTTAGATAGTTTTATTGTAATTTCCCATGGTTCTGAGAAGAAAGGTAGGGGGGAAATGAGTTCAAGTGACTTCAGTGACCGATGAAATTTGTTTTCCTCTTGAAGCAATTTGAAGTCTGCTTTGCCTCAAGCGGACAGGGCTGGTTCAAGTCTGACATTCCACCTCAAAACCTGTTCCAGCAGGCCTCTTTTTAAAGCTCCGCTTCTCCTCAAGGCAGATTCAATTATTCAATTTCAACTAAATTATTACATAATACATCCATGTCCTTCAAAGGGGCAATGCACTCTCAAATAATGTCTGGTATTTTCTGCATTTTTTAACAGCGCAGACATACCTAGAATAGATGTAATATTTTATTATAGATGATGTTTTTTCCAAAGTATAGATAAGATAGTAAAATGCACCTTATTAAAATGACTAAGGTTCATAAAAGAGATGCCAGGGGAGCTGTGGCTGTCGGATAGCCGGAGAGCAGAATACTCCTGTAGCCAGGCTTAATGGGAGCCTGCATAAACAACTAAACACGGCAGCAGTTGTGGCGGTGGTGATGAGCTACAAGATAGAAACGATGTTCCATGTCCGCCTCCTTCCCATCTCTCCCCCCAGCCATGGAGCAAACCTGCAGTGTCATCATATGGGGCTAACAGGCTTAACCTGCCCCCCATGGAGCCACTCACCACACAGCAGCCTCACAGACTGCAGGGGCCCTGAGATGAAGCCTCACATGCCCCGAGTCCAAACCAAATTCTTGCCCCCTGTCCCCAAACATGTCAAGTGAATTCAAACCGTTTGTGTGGGTATTAAAATTATGGTAATGGTTTAAATCTCCCTTTTTAGAAGGGCTAACTGTTTTTGTTTTGTTTTTTTATCCCAGGAAACCAAATATTTCCAAACATCACATTAAATGACATTGGGTTAAAGCTATGGGTACATTTGGAATTGGGTCCTTATCCGGTAAGTATGGCCCTTGGCCCTGGCTCTTGGTGTCAGCTTGCTTGCTCTGGGCCTAATGAGTCCCAGCATTTTGTCCGGCAGCGTAACTTGGCTCTTCTTTCTGGAAAGCATAGCTGATGGACTACATAGAAAATATTAAGGCCACAATAACACTATGACATGGGCTAATGCACAGCTCTCAACAAATGTAATGTAGGCATGTATGTGCACAGTAAAGTGCGGAACATAGATGGATCCACAAACGAGTACACACTTAAAAAGGTTGTTATCGCTGGCCAGTTTCCTTTATTGTGTGGGAATAGGCTTTTTTAAGCAAATAGATTGATTGAAGTAAAAATGAATCTGCTAAAATGCTACTCTTTACTAATAATATACATCCAACTGTGCTGTAAATTATATTATCTTATTTTAAAATGCATCTAATGAATGTACAAAATACCCCAAATGCTCAAATAATATACAATTCAATCTAAATAGTACTTAATAAAAAAAGAAGTCTTTTTTACCATCCAAGACAAGCTAAAAAGCTATTAAAAATAATTAACCATCTCCAATCAAATGTTATTGAAGAATTAAAACCTTATATTAAAGGGCACAAACTAACATTTGAAAGGAAGCTACTGACACAACTCTCCATGGGTGTAGGAGGTTCACAGCTTAGTGCATTCTGAGACCATTTGGGTCTCTTTACAGGAAAACTGCAGGCTTTTTAGAAATAGGATACCAGTATCACTAACCCTTCAGTGACTGTGTTCAAGAGGGCAGCTGAAGAGACGGCCTTTCATAGTTCACTGATCTCTAAAGAGCTTGGGAAGCGCAGCGATCGCTCGTGGCCTTTTGCCCCTGTGTACATTAGCAAGTATATTATGCTTTGTTATAACCTCTGATTCTAAATATTCAGCAGCATATTCAAGCAAAGATATCACTGCCACCGAAACGCAACAAGGGAAGCATAAAGGCTCCAGAAGGATTAGCCGAAGGCTGATTCTGCACTGTTGGTAAAGATGAAAAATTCACCCAAAAATGTTTGAGGGCAGAACAAACTCATCTTACACTGTCCTTAGAAAAATGGAGTCACACCTTTCAGTGTGGACTGCAAAAGTCCAGGTTTTCCTCAGAGTAGCAATGTTTCTCAAAATCTCACTATATCACTCGGCTAGATATACAGTATAAA
>NC_053129.1:13799748-13864748 GCF_010015445.1 Perca fluviatilis
TTGCACCAGCCAAGGCATCATTATGTTTATCTGACTGTTACATGGAAAACACTGAGAGAAGAACCTGGCTTTCTGCAGTCATCTTTGTTGGGGAGCTTGGCACCGCTTCTGTTCTCTGCACTCCTTTAAACTACAGTCCATCACCAGAGGCAAAAGCAGCAGATCACAACTTCATTCCAAGAACATACTGTACAGCACTTCTTCTCCATTCCTACCTTCTTTGCCTGTATTTCACATCCCAGCAGTAATATACACCAATCAAATGATCCATTCCTTAACCTGCAAAAGAGCTCTCCTTCTTGGAAAAATCATGTGAATATAAAATAACTACTAACTAAACTGCCTTAAGCTACAGTATTGTAATTTGCTGACCAGAACAACAGGAGTCATTTTTCGTTTGGCCTTTACTAATGGGATAAATGCCTCGGGGTAATTTCAAAATGAATTCCTCAGGCCAGGCAGTTCCCCAGGCCAACCGAAAATCACATTTGATATAGAAGGATTATCCCTGATTGAGTTTATTGCAAAGAAGCTTGTGACAAACTGGAGAAACCCACAATGCTTCCACAGAGGTGAGGCCTGCCTGACACTGAGGCTGTGTAGCGTAACACATAACGCACACCTCGGTATATTGCTGCTGTAATCCTCCACCTACAGTGAGGTGGTTATTCTAAATATGCAGAGACAATTCTCCCATCATACCTAACAGGTGAGGCGAGAAGACCCCTGCTAAATGGCCCCAGCTCTGAGGCAAATGCATTGTCTTACCTCATCGAGTGCAGAGCTCCATGGCTGTTCAGAGAGGACTAGGACTAAAGCTCTTAATACCCGCCTTGATTCGCGATAGCCTGCTAGGTTTTCAAATGTCATCAGTGGGTAAGTGCGTCTTGCTCCTGCCCCACATGTTCAGCCCATTAATGAAACAACCACACCGTACATCAATAAGGAATAGGAACACATACTGTAATGCCGGGTGGCTGTACATCTATTTATATATAGCAACACGCTCATGCCGGGGCTCGTAAAAACAGGCATCAGTGCCAGGAGGACTGACAAGTGTGTTGTTGGGTACGAGAGCTGATAATGAATCATGCTAAATATGGACTACAGATTAAATGTGATGTTATATATTAGTACCAACCTCATTCTTTCATCAATGCCTTCTCATTTGCCAGGGAATAAAATGAAACACTTGCTGGTCATGGGAAAAGTGGCAGCATTTCTAAATGGATGGATTCACAAGTAACTTTGTGCATGAAAATTGCACAGTGGCCCTTACAACTAGTGCTCTACTTCACAGCCAAGGGTACAGCCAAGGGTACAGCCTTTCACTGTAATAACAGAAGGGACTTGTGTGATGACGAGTAATGCTTTTGTTGTCTGGAGGATGGGTCTTGCAAGTGCTGCGGGCTACAAGTTATACACACACAGAATTTAAGAATAGGACTTAAAAAAAATACACTTAGACACACACATACACTTAGAGTGCAGCACACCTAGGATGCAATAAGATGCTTTTATGCACTTGTGATATTAATGGAATTGTTTAAAGCATGCAAGCATAAATTCAAATATGCTGTGTACAAGTAGAGCCACATTGACATAAGTCAATATTTGATAACTAGTTGCTTCATTTTGCACATGGTTTACTCATTATTAAATGATTCGACATACATTTAGAGTATCAAAACTATATTAAAAGGATTTAAGTCAAGTTAAGGTGGGTTTTTTATGCTTTTTAGAAAACGTAACTGTGGCGGTCACCGTCTGTTTGTCCTTGGTTGCCGACCTTTTTACTAACTGACCACTACTTCACCATGTTAGTTTCTGTCACAAGCTCTGAGACGTGAAGTTAGTTTTTTATTTCTCGCAGGAGCGCTTGCGCACAACATGAGCGCCGCACACACCATTTGGTAGGCTATGGTCCTCAGCTAAGGGGTGGCAGTGAAACTGATGATCCTCCTCTCATTCATTCATTCATTCATTCATTATAGGACAAGTGCCCTGGTACCGTCCAAACTCCTGCCTGGCACAAAGCACGTCCAAATGTAGCGTACGTAAAGTCAGCGTGGGGACTGCTTCCACCTACGCGGACTGAGCGCTTACCTCCCCGGTCGCTCGCTGCTCCTGTCCCCCGGCGTTTGTCCTTGTTTCGCTACGACGCTGCTTATGTCTGAATGCTGTCTTTATCCCGCAAAGACTGCTGTTGCATTTTACAGCAAAGGGAACCGCACTGTGCACCGGCCGCGGCAGTGTGCTGGTCGGTAAGTAGCCTGTCTGTCTGAGTGTGTGTGTGCACCGCTCAGCACGTCACCAAGTGGGGTGGACAGGACTTGGCAGACGCGTCTCTGTGTGCTCCCTGCGCGGCGGCGGATCTGAGATGTAAAAGCGACTGCTTGGACTGGGCTGGCATACCGTGTGGCCACTTTTCTCCCGATGCTGCTCCTCCCCTTTCACTCTGGCTTGTTCACACAAGCCTTAGAGCGCCCCCCACCCGCCACTACGTGCAATTGCATGCAACTGCAAAGCTGTGTTCCCACCACAGCATCAGTACGGACAATAAAGTCGTTCTCATACTGTAAGAGGGTCCTGGGATCACCAGGGGCCACTGACAGAGGCCCATGCATGTCTACATTTATTTGATTCTCTAGAGAAAAGATCTTCAACAGGAGGTCCGAGACCCCTAGGGGGGTCCTCAGATTCATGTCTTAACATGAATCCAACATATTGTTAGCAAATATAAATCCCCACAGATACAGTTCATCCTAAGGATTCACTGTGCCACATGTATGTTTAACATTAAAACATGATTTATGAAATCATGCCAATAATAATCATTTTATAGCTTGCAAAAAAGTATTGTATTGGGCTTTAGGCTGCCCACAAGTTATTGTAGGCCCAGTTTAATATGCAACTTAATTTTATACAATATACTATATGTAGTAGGAGGTCCCTGCTCCATATCTCTTTCAGTTAAGGGGTCCTTGGTTTGAAAAATCGTTGAAGACCCCTGCTCTAGAGTCTAGATGAACAATAACAATGTAATTTGTAATGCTTTGAGATCTCCACTTTTGAGCAAAATCGAAATTTTGAGCATATCAAACACTTCATTTCCTGCATTCTGGTGAATTTTTCTGCAACAATTTGTGCCTTTTCTGCATCAAGTTATGGTGCAAATGTTTTTATTCATGTTAAGGAAATTATCATTAGATTTTGGGGGAAGGTGGGGTTGCACTGGCCAGTTTTGATTATTGGGATGACGCTACCCCCCAGTAAATTATGCCTATGGTAATATCAACTTGCAGCAAAACCCATTCCCATAGGCTATTAAGAAGGGGAAGAAAAAAAAACAAATCACAGAAAGCTTTTCACAGGTCAGAATCTCTTAAAAGGGCCACCAACACTGGTTGTTTTTCATTATTGGTCCTGCAATACCCAGAGCACGGCACCTTATCCTACCTGGTAGTTAAGGCTGGTAATTACATTCACTTTGCACACTGGCTGTAAACCAGCCCCTGAATAAAAATCAACAATGCTCTCAATGGCTGGATCCAAATCAGCTAAAATAAATGTCCTTTCCGAACCACTTTTCTATGAACACAATCAGAAACGTGATGCGGTCAAGAAGAAGGGATTATATGAAGGACGAGAGTAGGGATTTTTCACAGAACACATTGTGACATGTCACAAAAGGAAACGCTCAGGCGTGAATAATAAAACGAATGGTGGTTGGATTCCATTTAGCAGCTTTGGTTTCAGCACCTTTTTTTAAACATTTAGATAATTTGACTATAGCTCTTATCTTGGCTGCTGGCTCTTAGATAGGCCACTTGCAGGGCAATTAACTCCGGAATTAACAAAGCAACCGTCTAATCCACAGTTTTCGGCCACATAGGACCTTTAAATACTGTCCATATCTCCACAACCCCTTCTAAAGCTTTCCAGTTGCTGCTTAACAGAGCTATTTGTGCTTACCTGATGGATTGTCACCATGACACAGGAATCCATTAGAGTCAGTTGTTTTACTGTTGTAATGCCCCTTTACTGACCCTACTGTTTACACAGATGGTACCCCCACACAGGTGTTTTCACTTATTAAGCTTGATTAGTAAGTATAAGTATATACAGTATTATAAGTATACACATACGGTAACTGGCACAGGTGTAAATAATAATAATTTATGATCGGCTAAATTCCATTTAGCTGCTTCACTTTCAGGGTCCTGGTATTTTGCATGCTGGCTCACTGTCATGGCTTACCCTTTGCAGGACGTGACATGAGAAATTAAGCCTATTCCGTTTTTGCATTGTAATTGCATTGCCACTTTTTTGCAACACTAATTGTTATCATCCATAATCAAGTTCTGCCAAGGTAAACATATAGCCATAGGTAGGAATACCAAGTGGTGGAGAAGTACTCAGATGTTTAGTAAAAATAGTAATAAGAATAGCCCTACATCTACTTAAGTAAAAATAAGTATCATCAGAAAAGTATTTAAAGCAAGCACTGATTTCACTGGGTGGACCCTGTCAGTGTTATATGTTTATATATATATATATAAATATATATATATATATATATATATATATATATATATATATATATATTGATTTAACTAAAAAAAAACTTATTTTTAATGTTTCTTTGGTCAAGGTAGAGCAAATTCTAACTACTTGTTATACTATTTGTTTAATCAATATTAATGCAATGTATTTTATACTATTAAAGCCCCTGTACACCTATTAGTCCACCCACACAAATAAGACCTCCTATCAGGCATGTAAAACTGCGTTTGATTGACATCTCACTCACACATGGGTTTGTTGAGCCTGTTAGGGAGGGGCAGCTCACACTGTTATCATTATTACTGGTACTTAGAGTTTATTGACATCATATTTTAACCAGCATAGCTCCACTCAACTTACACATGACTTAAAGACTAATTACCCCACATAATTGAAAACACCTGTGTAGATGCAGAGCCTTTAATTTGCAAAGTGAGTAAATGTGCATGTACCTCACAATGGTACTTACTGTAAGTACAGTACTTGAGTAAATGTACTTTTTGAACACCCCTGAAATAGTTAATAACCTCTAAAAAGAGAACACAAACTGTTTGACGTACATGTAGCAGTGTGTAAAATGGTGTGATGTGTGAATGTCTGTGGGGTCTTTAAAAAAAGAAAGTCAAGACTATGTCAAGCCGTTTTAACATTTAATAGCTATCTGGATATGTATTGTAAATAATACTACTACTAATAATAATAATGCAATTTATTTAAAGGCGCCTTACTCAACACTCAAGGACACCGTACAGGGATACATAAGACATTTAAAAACAGCAAAAAATAAAGAATACAACAACAATAACAACTACAGAAAGAGGCAGAGCAATTGACATCAAGCGGAATATTGTAGATATCCGTAATTCAATTCTCACTAGTCAAAAAGAACATTTCAGCTATCCGCAACGTCATTCTTACTAGTACAATAGTACTAGTACAATGTCACATTTGCCATTCATGTGTATTGGGCTTTCAATTTCAGATATCCACAATTACATTTTAGATATCTAGAATGAACATTCTGGATATATGCAATATAATTGTTACCATTTCAGATATCTACAATCCAATTGTTACTAGTCATAATTTTAATTTTAGATATGCAAAATGAAAAACCATTCCAGTTATCCATAATGTAATTTGGACTATCCAAAATTCAATACATTCTGACTAGTAAAAATGTAATTACGGATATCCACAATTCATGTTATGACTTGCAAAAATGCAATTTCAAATATCTACTATTAGAATTAGGACTAGAAGCAATGCAATTGCAGATCTGTTTTTCATTTTGGATATCTAAAATTAAAATTATGACTAGTAACAATTGGATTGTAGATATCTGAAATTGCAGTTCTTCATGTAGTAAGAATTATATCGCATGGATAGGAAGAATGGCGTTGTGGATCTCTGAAATGACAATTGTAGATAGGAAGAATGTCATTGTGGAAAATTTGAAATGTTCTTTTTGACTATAATTGAATTACGGATATCTGCATTAAATATCCAGCCTAGCTTTTAAAACGGACACTTGTACTTTTTAAGGATTTAAATTTAGGTTTGACTAGTACCATCAAAGTAATAGAAATCTGGAAATACAATTTCTACTAGTCAGAATGGTATTGTGGATATCTTTAGATACCATTCTGACTGGTGAGAATATAATTTTGACTAGGAGAAATGCTATTATGGATATCTAAAATGTAATTACAGATAGGAGTGTGGTTCGATTAAATGTTAAAACGGTGTGCCATATTAAGACAGCACTTTAAAATAGTAAAGTATTCACTTCTAACGGTATAAATAGCCTACCACATTCACCAGCATACAAGTTATGTATATGCACTCCAGAATGCTTGGGTAAAATACTTGAGTGCTCCCCACTCCCGAGACATCCAGCGTTTCATCAAAATGTCACACTTGGCAGAATAGATAGTGGGCCTTATCAGGGGTCAAATTCTATTTTGCAATAATTTCAGCAGTCTTCAATCTGTGCCTTTCAGCCATGACAGCATGTGAGACGGTGCGCAATGGTGTGTCGTAGAGCCCAGTGAGCCTAATCTGAGCTGGCAGGTAATAGTTTGAATTAAAAAAGGATGTTTATATTTTACAAATAAAGCTTCCTATCTGAGATCCTTGTTTTATGGAATAACTACCATCAAAAGAGAATGATTAACACGTTTAATGATGGAGCAGGCTCTGTGGTTGATTGATTGATTGATTGATTGATTGATTGATTGATTAATTATACGCTAACATTCAACAGCAAGACCCAGAAATTAGGACGAGGGAAAGAATGAGGGATGAGGAGGGCGCACAGTGCAACTCAACAGTTAATGATGGAGATGCAAGGCTTGAAAAAGCAAATTAAGTTACATTTTTAACATGTTTAGCAAGTGTGTTGAATTTAGGAAGAAAAAACAAGGAATAAATCAGCAGAAAACGGCCGTGTTCGGTCCGTGTTCGGTGCATTGATGTAAACATTAAAGGTCCTGTGTGTAACCAAAAGTCAACTGTCGTTTTGAAATGAACTGAGTTTTGGTGACGCAATGACGTCCGTGACGTCACGATGTGTCCCAATTTTAGCAGTTTTACGTGACTCATTTTAAGCCAATCCCTGATGTTTTATTAGCCCTAAAGCAGTAAAACCTCTCTGCGCTGACTGTGCCATTGTTTTCCTATGCGGAGAGCGGTGGAGACAGCTCGGAGAAAGCGCTACCCTCGGCGTTGCGCAATGCTCGGAATCGCCCAAGGGGGTAAGCGTCTGTCAACAACCCGTAGCTCCTATGGCGCCATTTTGATGCTAACAAGCACTCACCTGCCGTTAGCATTCCATTGACTGACATTCATTTTGACGTCACTTTGACAGCGAATAACTTTACATCTGAAGCGTTTAAAGACTCTATTTGTCCGTTGTTTATTTCTAAAGAAACACTACAATGTATAAAAGACTCCATTACCTTGTACCTCACGTTATGGCTCCGTAGCAGACGTTTTTGTAAAAATAGGCTAACGATTGTGTCGTAATCAAGCGACTTACTGTTGCATAGTAGAGGAATTACCATACAGTACAGGAGAAGCTCGCAGGCAGTTTCGACTTACATTAGCTGCTTAAGTTTAATTACTAATGTTAACTAGCATTGTAGTTAGCAATAATTAGCCTGTGCCTATGTTATGTCCTTACATATACCTACGCTCTCCGTCTCTGTAAGATTGGGAATGATTGAGATTTCTCTTGGCACAGCTACCAGAAGACTTACAACTTTCAGACAGGTTGCTCACGTCACATCTACCTCGGCAAGCTCATGCTGCATTCATGCCACCTCGGAATAACAGGCACCGCCCCCCTGGTTACGTTGTTTTTCCGACTGGCAGCGTTCGCCTCCATCAAACGTCAGTTGTCAACAACGCGTCACCAACTGGGGAACTCGGTTATCAAAATCCAGCCCGAGTTTCCCACCTCTGATTCCCACAGGACGTTACGTGAATGGTGACGTTTTCACTCGGAAAAATGTTTTTTGAAAACGTCAGTTTGCAGCTGCTCAGTAACGCTCCGTTTCACATCAACTAGGCCTACCTGTTTAAAACTGCAGCCGTTATGTTAAATAGAACGGTCACATGATTAATCCGCCAGTGCGTGGCAGTAAATAGAACGTATGTGTTGTTTTGGGAGTCTGGAAATTGAGCTATAACGTTGTTCAGGTATGAGGATGTGTTGGAATAAATACATTTACAAGCACTTGTGAAAAGAATGCCGGTAATTGTGATATTAATTTTCCTTTTTTCACATCACGAACCTCTTTGGAAAATAAATGCTGATAAAATAAATAAAATTTAAATTAAAAGTAAAAATAAAAATACATATTTTCAATAATCCTCAGTTTGTTTGCTAAAACTTGTTTTGTTATCTTTCACAGGCTATTTTGTAATTACTCACCTAGAGCGCCAGTGATTCTGCAGGGCAGTGTGTTACTCATGCCCTTTTACTACTGTACCCTATGTGTGACAAAATCCGGTGTAAACAACAGTAATTGGGCTCAGGGGGCAGTGGGCAAAAACAAACTGCATCATTTCATTTTGGTGTTTGTGTATTTATTTTCTGTATAATGCAGAGGAATGGAAAGAAAATAGAAAATAAGAAGTACATCTCTAGTCCAAGTTGTATAGGAGTTAAACAACTGCTGTGGGGCTGTGTGCAAACACTGGGAAACCTGGAGACCTCTTCTTTTCTTGGCTGATGTCTTTATTCTCTTCTACAGACTATGAATCCACTTCTATCTATTATTTACTTTGGGCTCTATATCAGCCTAGTTGTACTTTGCACTTTGACGTCCATGCTACTTCTTTTTACCAGCATTGCCAGGGCTGCAGCTTCAGTGCTGTTCTTTTATGGTCAGTGTATATCATTGTCAAACAGTGTATCTTCTTTGCAACATTTCTATGATCCTAGTAGTCTGTACTGCGCCAAATGTGTCAGTTCCACATTGTGTAACTGTCTTTCCGTGTGTGCGCCGACAACACAAGTTTAAGTTTTTGTGCAACCTTTGCGTTAAGAGGGATTCTGAATGAATGCAGGAAGTGAATTAGGTTCAATAAATGAACTTCAAGTTGGTAAAACTACAGCCAATAGTTGGTAGAAGTACATCTATATACTGTATAACCACTATTTACACACACACACACACACACACACACACACACACACACACACTACAGCACACACACACACACACACACACAGCATGAGCCCCATTCTGAATAGACTGTAGTAGAAACAACTGGAACTGCAACAACTGACTCCCATGTCGATGATGCTTCCCCTATAAATGTATTTAAATACGTAATGAAATTCAATCGAATATGGGACAAGAATTCAAAACTAGAATTTATATTCTGTTTTATTAAACAACTACAGCTAAAGGATTACATGCTAATCCACGGGGCGACCCAATTCTGCCAGACTTGGGTTTATGTTTTGGAGCAGTAATATCAACTTAAAATGCACTGGGATGTGAGCTTTGGAAGATAAAGTTTATTATTTTTAAATTAGGTTTTAAATTTATTACGGCAGTGATTGTGGATGTCTTGTATGCCTGTGCTAATTGCAGCACCCATATTTTTTTTTTTATGGTAAATTATACTGTATTTTGGAGGATAAAAAGCAAATTCATCTTGTTTTAATACAAAAAATATATATATCTTCTTTTCATCCACATGAGGATAAAATTATTCAAGTTGTTGCAGATATAGTGTAGTTTCCACTTGTCTCAAGCAGCTATGACTTTTAAAATTTTAAAATTGACCACACCCTTGTGTGGGAGACGTGTGTGTTGTTTTAAGTAGAATTACAGAAAAGGGGAGAGTCAACACATCTTTCCCATTACTGTAGAAGGAAATTAAGCAGACAGTAAGTCTGTGTTTATCCATTATAAAATCCATATATGTCTGGAAATGAAACGGCATACGTTCAGTCTCCCAACCACTGCGTAATTTGCTTTTTTTTTTTTTTTTTTTTTTTTTTTTTTTAAATTTTTTTAAAAAAATTTAAAATTAAAAAAAAAAAAAAAAAAATTTTTTGTGAAGACGATGGAGCAGCCATGCCAAGTTTTTAAAAATGCAAATGTTGTTAATGGAGGTCCTTTGGGTGGAGGTACTTGGCCTGCGTTAAATCATAATGACATTTAGGCCACTCACCCTCTGAAACTATCAAAGTATTTCTTGCCTTGTCTTTGTATGAGACAGATTTTGTGATGCAAAATATTTATAACAGGATGTTCCTTATCTTGTCAGTGAACGCAGGTGGTTAGCACGTGGTTGAATGGCTGCCATTCGTGCGGTGATGTTCAAGTGGGTTCTTATATGGATGGAATGTTAAATTAAATTGCCAGTCCTATGACAATAAACCCTGCAAATTGATCACAATGTCCCTTAATGCCAGCAGGTTTTAGAAATTCTAGAAATTCTATTGTCCCATTCCTCCTCCACCATGGATGCCTGGAAACCAAAACAATTACCAAGACTATTTCTGTTAGTGATGACCACAAACTCACACTCTTACTGCCGCAGGTGGCGAAAGGCTTTCTTCCAATTAACAAGTCTAATTACATCACAGCTCTGCAGAGTTGTCTGGCGTTGATTGTGTCTTGTGTGTGTGTGTGTGTGTGTGTGTGTGTGTGTGTGTGGGTGCACAAATGTCCATTGCAGAGTGTGAATGGAAAAACACAGCAGAATGATCAGTAGGGTCAAGGGATAAAGCTTAATTTCTTTCTTGGCTTGTTAATTGGCTTGAAGAGTTTTTTTAAATACTGAAAATTAACACTTAACAGGCTACATTTTGCATTTGGTATTTAAAAGGCAGCAGCAGCTATAGTGTGGGCAGCTTGGTACTCAGAGAGCAATGCTGATTTATCTAGTGGCCCATTTCAATCAGACACAATTAACTTTTTTTTTTTTTAAGCTTTTCCAAAATGACAGTTACATAAATAAATGGTGTGAAATAAACTGACCAAATGGGAAACACAAAATGACATAAACATTTCAGTTTAAAGCTGCTATAATTAGTACTTCCAAAATCACAATGGATCACATGACTATGTATTATGGGAAAGGGGACACTCGTAGTGATGAACCCACAGAGAATTATTACCAAACTCCATTTCTCCCCTTACCTGTAAAGCTTTATGGCATATTTTAGCTTATTGTTTTGGTTTTCCAGCCCGCAATAGACCAAGAACAGAGCTAAAAGGAGAGTACTGAGCTTACATTCGTCAGGTGGACCGAAACACAACCTCAAAAGAATGTGAATGTTGCTCTTTATCTGCTGGATGAGTAAAAAGGCTGCTAGCATGTTAGCAATATCAACTTAAAGGTGATGTCAGTGTGGAGTTCACAGTTTCCCCCTGCGGCCCTCTAGTGGCTAAAAAATAAATAAATAAACATAAATCAGTTCATGCAGGAAAGAAGGATCAAGAAAATGTGTGATGAGTTTGGTGGAAGTGTATTTCAGTCAATGAAATTATGAAAATATATTCTGAGGCCATGCATAGTTTATCACACATTTGGCCTTTTAACTTAACATGGGTTTAGACTGATCAAAGCTTGTATTTTTAATGTGTACACCAAATTGTATTCATGTGCAAAAATAGCCCTTAGCCATTTACAGCATGCAGGCTGTTACAGTCTCCTGACTGCCTTATTGAAAAACCTAAACTCAGCCTGAACAAAAACTAGACACTGCACGCTTCAGAGGTTTTATCTACAATGAGAAGTCCATGTTGTTTTCGCCTTTCTCCTGCTTCTCTTGCACCTCTGTAATGCAAAAAAAACAACCTGTTTCACCCAATTATCTCTCCCACAGGGCACAGTCAGGCAATTTGGCTCAGTCAAGACTCTGATTCATTGGGCCAGATGATTCAAAGCTTTTGGGGGCCACAAGTCAGCCCACTAGGACTGAAACTGCTCTGTGATTCTCAGTTGATAGTTAGCAGCGCGAGTTGCAAGGACAAAAATAGCATGTTATTTCTAGTCTTCCTCATTTCATCTGTGAACACCACATTCCCATGTGATAACAAGATGTTGTAAAGCATGAAGTAATATCTACCTGTAGTGACAGATGAAAGCTAACATTTCTTATATTTGATATCATATATAGAATTAATGCATGTACCTACAAAAGCCAGTAGATTAAGGTTACATACAACTAATGTCGCATTCCCACTGCATGGTATGGCATGGTACATTAGCAAAAGTTGTGGATAGCACATGGTACCTAGTACTTTTTTTGGTACTACCTCAGTTGAGGTTCCAAGCGAATACTAGAAGGTGGAGTTAAAACACCGCAGATCACTGATTGGTCAGAGAGAACCGTGACCAGCGCAACACAGGACTTTTTTATTAGTCACTCGACCCAGATTTTAAAAGCCCACACAACTACATTGTACATCAGTGGTTCCCAAACGTTTTCACGTCAAGGACCCCTATACTGACACAAATTAAACCAACGACCCCAATTTGATTAGATTTTGTGCCAGGGTCCCCCATCTAATAGGATTTTTGCTTTTAGATGTTTTATCAAAGAAAGTGTATAAAGCCCATTACCAAAATAGTCAAACAATCTGTCATTGTTTTACTTACGGATGGAATTGTCGTGAAATCAAATTGCTGGTGACCCACTGGGACCCCCTCAAGGACCCCACTTTGGGAACCACTGCCATAAACTACGTACACTACGCCGTACAATTGACGAAAAGCACTCCTCTGTTTGGTTGGCGATGAAAGGATTCAGCGAGTGACGCGTTGAAGATGATGTCACGGTAGTTTCACGCAGCGTTGCGTTGGCAATCAGCTGAGAGTTCCGCCGACACTGGGAGGCGAAATAGAGATAAGGACCTGGTACCAAAAGTGAGTCGATTCGAGTCAAGCCAAACCATGCAGTAAAAAGGAGGCATTAGTAACTAATAAGGATGATCAGCAGTGAGACAATCACAATGTCCTTGACAAACATGGAGGCGATTATCCCAAACATTAGGCCCTGCTAAACCGATTCATACATACTTGGAGACCCGGAGGACAGCATCTCCAATAATTACTGTATGAGGTTTTGTGCTCAGGCACATAAAACAGCCAATGCTTCATCTGATGCCTGCAGTCAATATAGCTGTCGGTATAATAGGCTTCTAGCAGCCACAGACGTCAGGACCACTGAAACAGTTCACTGTAGCTTTATTGCCACGTTAAGCAATTTGTGGGGGGAAAATGACAAACGAGCCAAAGAAATACCTTTTGCAGTGACCCTGCAAGAAAATGCTCTGTGATCGCTCATCAGCTCCGGCCTAACCTGGCCTCTACACTGTTTAAAGCCATAATGGTTGATCAATATGTCAAGTCAGTCTGGATTGTTGCAATTACAAAACAATGCCCCAGAAAGCTATTTTAAGCAATGTGCTATCGGTGGGAGAAGCAATAGAGAGGATAATTGGCTATTGACAAAAGAGTGTGAAAAGCAAAGACAGCACGCACGACCACTCTCCAATTTACTCTGTCATCTCGAGGCTCTGATTATGCTGTTTACTGACCAGATAATTGGGGCAACGCTTGATAAAAACAAACATTTTTGGGTGAAGCGTCAAATACAAACTTGCATAAAATGATTCCGAACACTTAATTGGGAAAATGCTTCCCTATTTCCTGCAACTGCTTGTGAAGCCTGACACACCCTGGCTCCCTGGAGTTTAATGTTATGTTATTTACTGGGCTGTGCAATTTTTAAAAGCCTAAAGGGTTTTCATGCTTCCTTGGGTGTAAACTGATACTAAACTGCTTTTTTTTTTAAGAGTTAATGACCAAATTAACATCATCATGGTCTGTGCTACACAAGCGTTACAATGACAGTGATCATCAGTCCATGTTTTACTATTAAATATGTTTTGTAGCCAAGGCAGTTAAAGGCCTGGTAAACCTCAATTCTCAATCAGCTTCCTACTATGAGTGAGGGGGGTCCGACATGAAGACAAAATAACATTAGAGATTATTGTATTTGTGTTATGATTTGAGATTTGCACGTCACTGCAACAATAAAGATTTAGCAACATTTCAATATGATGACAGTTTTTTGGTTCGTTTATTTTGCCAGGCCAACGTCGGTCAAATCTCATCAAACCACACCCCAAACGGTTTCTGACTATTAAATGTTTAGCAAAAATATATAACAAAAATATAGAGAAATTCATTTTTTCCAAACTTTAAGTTTGATTATTGCTTGTTTAGTCATTAAAATTCAATATTATCAAGAGAAACGTAAGATTTGACATCAAGTTTTCATAGACTTTAAAAGCAAAAGATTACATAATGTAAAAGAAAAGTAAACAGCACAATTGTAGCCGGAATTTAACCCTTGAGCAGTCAGCGGTGTTCTCCATTGCATGCACATGATCTTGCTTAAGCATCACGACACACCTCTTCCAGGATTTACAATAAATATTTGTTTAAAATAATAATGGAAATATACCTTTGAACCCCAAACTGATAAAAAAGACATGTACCATAGATTGTACAGGAGTAGCTCTGGGTCCCATGTTCTTCAGCTCAATATCCTTTTAATGTAAAATATTAAGGAGACCTTTCAAAAGGTTTCATGTTCTCAGCAATGCTTTTTTCCAACCTAGTTCAAATGCTCAATGTATGTTTCCCTGGGTCAGTTATGTTGAAATCACCCACCTACAGGTACAGCTGGCCTCCTGTTGTTATACTCCTTGAAACCTACAATCTCAAATTTGCGACAGTATTCTGTTCAAAGTGGCTGAAGGGGTTATATTATTCAGACTGCATTTAAAACATCCATATCCCTTTGCAACTGCAAAGATACCAATCTTTTGCATCGAGGGCCCTGGGAACATAGGGATGACCCCTTGTATGCATGTTTTTCTGTGTATGTCTTTTAACAATGACCCCTCTTTCCCCAGAAAGTAAATGCTGCCATTCAATGAATCTATCATGATAATTGTCCATCTCTGTGAACAGCTTCCACCCGAAAACTCTGTTGTTGAGCTCCACCTAGTGTTGAGAGCATTTCTCTTTAATCTCTTTTTCCAAAGACTTAAGAAGAACATAACTTGCTTTGACTGTATGTGAACTAAACTAACGAGAGCTGTTTGATATATTTTTTAATGAGATGAGATGTAAATGGGATGTATAGTGAATTTGGAATATGTTTATTTTTCAGTTATACAAATGATATATCCACCATTAAAGACATTGTGACACCTGCCCCCATAAGTTATTATTGACAAGAAGATAGACTCACAAACTCAAGTAAATTTGCATACATAAACATTTTCATATAGAAATACAGCGATATGTTGCTTGTTGGTCATTTGCAGCCAAGGAGGCTACTTCATACATATGATTTACATATCCACCTGACTGAGTCCCAGTGTTCTCTGCATCTGTGTTGCTCAGTGGGTTTTATAACCCAGAGCCAGCGGAAGCATCATGGCTGGGTGAAACACAACACAGGCCATCTGTTGTCTGTGTGGTGTCTTTGGTGCCCTGCCACAAAGCTCTGCAGCCAGAACACCCAAGGGTACCCGTGTGCACGACGCGCCTGGGGAATGGGTCACTGCAGCACCTTTACAGCCTGCTGACTCTGTCAAGCCCAGACACAATGGCAGCGGTGTTTGAAAAGGGCCTTGTTGTAGCAGGATCGTTACACAACCAGGCCATTAACCTTAATTGGAGCAGCATGGTGGAACACAGAAAAACTTTCAACACTCTGAGACAGCAATGTTGTTCCCCTGGGTTACATAAAATCGAAAACTGATCACAGGCTAGGTTAATTGAATTGCCGAATACTACTTACTTACTTAGCCTACATTCCTGCTGAGGAACTGAGGAGTAAGTATAGTTCTACATCTAGTTCTGTGCTTTGACAGAATACTAACACCATTATATAACCACAGACACGTGACATCATAGGGCTATTCCTCCTCCCTCTGTGGGTAAACATAATGACACTACTGAATTAATTCCCATATAGTAGTGATTGGTTGTAGCCCATGAAACACTCACATAAGGGAAGACATAAGGGGATTTCTCCCTTTAAGATGCTAATTTAGCCTCAAGGCTGACTTAACATCTTGATATATAGATATTGAACATCATGTACAGCACACGTGTCCAGATTAATCTTAAACTATTCAAAAGCAAACATTGGAGTCCCATTTGACTGTATAAAGATATATTCAACTGCATCCTCAAATGTCAGGAAAATATAATAACAGGGAATAGCCTACATTTTTGCTTTCATTTCCATTTGTCAGCTTTGAGACTATTCGGTCTATCTATCTCCCACAGTAGGGAGATAGTGTTATTATCTCCCATTCATCAGAGAAAATAGCCCACAGTACTTCCTCCCTAAATCTGTTATCTCATGCTCATATTAATCTCCATAGAGATTGGATTGCAAAAGAAGATTACTGCAACAGCAGGATTTACAGGGCAGCAGGTCACTGCATATATTTCTGAGCCAGCAGCGCTACCATGACTTATTTGGATTTTAAAGTAAGACAAAAAAATATATGTTTGTCCCTGGAGTTAATGTTCCATTTAGTGTTAATGGAGCACTCCCAGACTGTATGTTGCTTTGTCTTTTTGACAGAGAGCTGAGAACATTAGATAAACACATTAAAATGCCAAACTGTCCTGGTGCTACAATAAGCTGCACACACACACATCAATTAGTTTGCTCAAACAGAACCAGAGTGGGAGATGTTTTTAGTGTGTTTTCTAAGTCCTGAATAAGTTTGTGAATGTCAACAGCTTTCACCGTCAGCTTGACAGATTGTGGAAATGCACAGCGCTGAATGTGTAAACATGAGATGAATCATTTCTGTCAACAAGGCAATACAAGCAAACTGTGTGGGGAGATGTGGCTTTCTACAATGCTGGTCTTGGCCTGCACCAGCCTTGAAATCTTTATCTTTGCAACCAGTAATGACTTTTGTAACTAGAATTTTCTAAATATATATACCCAGTCAGTCAAATAGAGAAATAGTAATACTGTTTGCCTGGGGAGTGTTGTTTACATTGTGAAGCTGCAAAGCCGCGTTCTCTGTCAAAGTCCCAATCGCATGGTAATTGCATGGTAGAGAGATCAAATTTACTTCTAACTAATTCAAGGGCAAGCCTATGATCACAGCCAAACACTATGAAAATACATAGCTTGAACAAATGCATTTGTGCCAATATTCTACAGTAGAAATCACTGTTCATCTGTTTAAAACATAAAAACACATCGTATGCTTACAAAATGTCATGTTTTAACTACCTAACAGTATAGAAGTAGCTATAATTAACTCCACCTTGACCAGCTACAACTGTTAAATGCATCTTACCCATTTAGGTGGCACTTTCTAATAAGTCAGCCATTATAAAGGTGTTAAGCTGTAACATGTGGCTTTATTAATCTATAAAAAATAATGTTTTATATCCATTATAAGCCATTAAAGGGGCACTCCACCAAATGTACATTAAAAGTTCAATTTACTAATCATGCAGAGTATTACTCAGCCTGTGAAAACAGTGGGATATTGACCTCTGTGGTTCAAGAGCGAGCTTTCCAAAGTTTGCACAAATAACCCTGATGATGTCATCGGGGTTATCTAGGGTTTGGGCTTGAGACTTACAATTTTAACTGGAGGTAAGGTTTGAAAGAAGTGGACATTTTGTAGACAGGGTGGTTTTTGAAACTTGACCCATATTAAGCACTATGAGTCCAAAGCCCCTTTCCAACTGGACAAAAAAACGATTATCATCTTGCTTTTGTCTTTAGTGGGAAAGGTTACAATCAGCATTCGTTCCCGGGACCAATGACTCAGCAGTAGTCACTGGTATTGATCGGCAGTGATGGCAACATGACACCCAGGTGATCACGGCAATTTTCTCCCCGTTCTATGACACGCGCTGCTATTAATGTAATTATAAATTGTGTATACATGGACACAAGTCATTAATAAGTGTTTCTTAGTAATATCAATCAAGTGTTCAGTTTTAGATGTTACTAAGTGGTTTTTACTAGATGAATTCTGGTTCAGATGCACTGTAACCCATTTCCAGATGGGTCAATTGAGTTAAAAAGACAAAGCAAGTGTGATGCAGGAGGAGGATAAACACCAACGCACAAGCTGGCAACCCTAAAGTTGTTGTTATAAATGGCTTGTTACTGATCTATAAAGCATCTTTAAATTATCCATTAACCAATAATAAGTCATTAGTTACAGCTTACAATCCATTATTACAAAACTATACCCACATTTCATTGCATCAGTAATAATAATCCAATAATATAAATGGTAATATAACACTGAACGAGTCGATTTCGCATGATGAATACGTTACTTTTTTGCAGATAATATTCTGCACTTTTATTTAATATAGTTTTGATTACAGAACTATATACTTTGATTGATTTAAAAAAAAGAAGAGGTATTTCTATACCCATGTTACTTCCACCACTCATGCCACTAGAGGTCAGGCTAGCATTCACTATAGCTCAGGTTTATAAAAGCAACTACCTGTCCATTGAGCTCTCAGAGCGCCACAGTTCTTGCATCCTTTGTCTGCAGGATAGCACGTTGTCATTTTCAGGTGTGCTCTGATTATAAAATTTAGAATACACTGTGCCACAGTGCTCCATCTATTTCATATTTGATCACAAAGAAACTGGTAGGCTTTTGTGATGTAGCTGTATGAAACATGGTCACAGTACCTCACTTGTGAAATCATTCTCAGGCTTCAATAGCGTCTCATCTTTTGTCAGCTCAGAGGAATCAGCTGGAAGAGGAGACGGGGATTGTATTCGTCCTCTAAACCAAGAAACACATCGGTTGTCAAAACAGTGTGCCAGCAGGTGTTGTTGAGCGGCGACACATGACTTTAAATTGTCATTGTGTGCCAAAGGATGTTGATTTATCCTTTTCTCAAACTTGGAGATAGACAATTTGGGCTATGGCAGCAGCTGTCTGCCTTATCTGATAGATGTAACCTTAATCAGGATTACTCTGCATCAACATGACAGGTGGAAGAGCTCTGGGCGCACACACACAATCACACATGTGCACAGATGTTGGTCCACATACAGTACACACGTGACCTAGCACTGTATGAACAAATGGAATCTGAAGTGCTTTCTTGCTTTAAGGACAGGATGTGGTCAGCAGAGCCAGGGGATGTCAGCTAGCCATGCAGAACTGCAATGCTGTCATACTGAACAGAAAAATAAAAGTAGTTAAGGGTCTCTCACGAGAGTGCGGAGTGAGAAAAATTATTGGTCTAAAGAGCCCTTTCCTAGTGCCTCGTGTGCAATCACTTAGATGAAATGGAGCTGACAGAGCGGATCAGATGTAGCAAAAGCCTTTTTTTCTCATCGCTTATTTGGAATCCATTCAAGTTCTGCCGGTGGCTGGGAGTGTACTGGAAGTGAAAAATAATTGTTTTTGGTTTTTTTATATATGGATGTATGAAATGGACTGCAAAATCTCCACATCCCAGAGCTGGAATCACTTAAATGTGGCTTGGGGATGAATAGCAGTCTCTTGTCTACTAGTCAGGTATAAAATTAATTTAAAAAAAAGCTATCATAATGTATTTTAAGGATTATTCCATTGAGATGTCAGAGACCATGTTTGACCTTAGCATTTCATAATTCAATAAATATGTGGAACATATGACCACTGTTAACGCACAATGTCATTAAAAATGTGAAGCTTTTATTAGGGCAAGGCGAGGTGTAATGCTGCACGCTGTGTCGTCTACAAGCTTTAATTCTACGTGCTGATCATGGAAAAGAACAACAAAGTCAAATAGCAGTTCACAATTTATTTACTGAATAAATTTGGACAAAACACCAGAATCTGTTACGATACAATCAGAACATCTGAGGCAGATATCCCACCATGCACCACCCCCCTCTGTGAAACAAAAAGGACTAAACATTAGCACCAAATCAGCACCAACTTAAATAAAAGGTAGCTCAGTCTACAAAAACAATAAAAGCAATGGTTGTTTTTTTTTATTATTGAAAAGCAACTCAGAAAAGTAGCAAATTGAGAATTTTCATGTTTTTAACTTTTCTTAAAAAACAAGCACCCTCCTCCCCTCAACCCTCCCCCCCTGCTAGGCAGGCTATAGCATTCATGGGGCACATGCCAATGACTAGATAAAAACACAAATTCAAGTAACATTGAGATACGACAAAACATGTCCACTGGTACCCATTCCGAGCATGACCATTTCACAGAACCTACGCAGGCAGTAGAAAAACTAACATGGGGTCCTGGAGTGGACATGTCATAGCAATACTATCACTGAATATCTCATATCAAGTTTTGAAAAAGAAATGAGGGAGACCGGGTGGCATGGGCCGTCGGGGCACCGGAATACTGGCACAGAAGATAGTGTATTCCAAAAACTTCAGACAGATATTTTCCTCTTTGTGTCTGTCCTGTGTCAAGATATTGCCTACATCATACATGAAAAAGGAATCTCTGAATAAAGAAAAACCCTGCAATGTAATTTTAAATATATATATTTATTTATATATAATATATATATATATATAGCTGTTACAATTTAAATAAATGTTACGTTCTCGATCCTACAACTGAAGAATGAATTTAAATAATAGGAAGCTAATTTTAAAGAGGTGGAATCGTCCATTCACCCAACACATCAAGTGCATGATGCCATGTTTGGAGGCTTACAGAGACAAAGCTGTTTTAAGATTGAGGTTTAGGGAGTGATATAAAAAGCAGCAGTAACAACAGAGTGGAATAGCTTAAAAAACAAATAAATGACTGAAAGTAATGTTACTGAAAAATAAAAGTGTGGTGGTGAATGAAAGTGTGGTAAAGGCTTAAGAGACCGAAGTGGCAAAAACATACAAAATGAAAACAAGGCCGTCAAGGAGTTAAGCGACTACGTCACAATTATCAATAATGGCAAACAGACATACGAAAGAACTAAACTTAAACAAAGACAACGTTGAGGATGATGATAACAAACAGCCTAAGCTGCTCCATTTATTAACCAATGGTCCCAGGTCAGGGGTATTCACCTGGTATATGTTAAACAATATAACTTGGGGTTGTGACTCCTGACCCTGGGTCTGTGGTTTAAATTGGTACCACCTAAAGCTATGACAAAAAACAAAACAAAAAAACAAAAAAAAAAAACTTAAAAAAATCTGTAAAAACAAAAAAATAAAATGTGGTGTTGCACTTTTGTCAGTTCATTTTGAATTATTCTCCTTGGTTTCCTGTGTTCTTATGTCCCTTCATGCTTTCCATAGTGTCAAAAATGGTGAATGTGTCTACTTTTATTAGTGCCACATTAAACCATACCAAAAAATTAAAATAAAAAGAACATTTGCTACATTGTTTGCAACTTGCATGTCTGGCGGCAATGTCCCCGAGCGGGAGGTGCATCGCCAGGTGACGTACTGTATAGATGCCATTTGTCATGCCAGGCTCAAGGTTTTCCATGAAATGGTGGAAAAGGAAACAGAATGGAAACACCTTTATTATGAGTGACAAATGTTCACCTATTAATCTCTAAACTACTGTTTTTGGCTCCGCCTGTGAGCGTGGCGAGCCGACCGCGGCGGAGTCGTCCGTTTGTGCTTGGCGTTTGCTCAGCGGAAGAACTGCTCCAGCTCCTCTTCCATGTTCACCTCAGGCACCAGCTGCTCCTGCTCTCTTTCTCCTCTGCCGTGCGCTGCGGGGCCCCCTAGTGCTCCGGAGGAGGCAAACCAGGGGTGCTCCAGAATCTCCCGAGAGGTGAGGCGCTCGGCGGGTTCCCGGCGGAGGATGGAGCGGATCAGGCACTTGGCCTTGGGTGTGAGCGTCTCCGGGATGTTGAAGTGGCCCCTGCGGATTTTGCTGAACAGAGAGCCGGGCTCAACGTCGTGGAAAGGGTAGCGCCCCACGAGGATAGTGTAAAGCATGACGCCCAGACTCCAGACATCGGCGGCCTTCCCCGAATAGCTGCCATTGGCATTGAGGATCTCAGGACTGACATAGGCTGGGCAGCCATGTTTGTCTGACAGGGAGTCATCATGACCGTCCAGGATATAAGTGTCCTCGAGGCTCTCCAGCTTCACGAGGCTTCTGGAGACACACAAGGGAAACAAAAAGCACACTGAACACGAGGATGCCACTTCACAAAACTATGGACAAATGGTCCATAATCTGTTAATTGGAATGCTGTTATGTGATAATTGCTATCACGGTTACGATCTTTGGATGCCAACTAACAAAAAATGAAATACAAAAGACACTCAAGTGGGGTATATTGCTCTGATGGGCATCTTAAGTGTTTCAGATCCATCGCTTTTGGATATCAGAGGAAATAGAGCACATAATGCTCAAGGCTTAAGTTTGACATTTCCTTTCACTTAGATAAAAGCCCAGCCAAAATGCACTGACGTACAAATAGGCTTTCCAAAAGACCTCCACAATTCAAAAGAAACACAATTACGGGTGACTGATCCTCTTAAGTTTCACGCATTGAACGGTTTCTCAGAGAATCAAGGACCGGACAATGTGGATTTTTTGTTAGCATCTATTTGCACTCTTCTCCAAATCCCACAATAGCAGCTATGAAACCCTTGAGTGCTGATAATAATGGCTAATAGTTCAGAACCTTTGTCACTAAAGAATCTTGAGAGGCTCAGGCAAGAACATTTCCCATGTGCATGTTACGAGACACTTGTGGGGCTGTGCAAATGCACCAGACAAAGAGCCAGGGTGTGTGATGGAGCAACTAGGAAAAAGGAAATCAAGAAGCACTGGCTAAAGATATATTTAAGAATACTTTTTTGTTGCCATCTGTGACACGTGCATAGACCTTTAAATTGGCACGCTCACTGGTTTGTTGTAAATAGTGATTTGCTTGGAGACTAACCTTTGACCGATGCTCTAAATGGGAGCTAGCACAATCTGAGGATCCTGCTTGGATATCATTTTATATCTGGTCTAGTTTTTTTTTTCCATTTTATAAACATTCAATATGGCCTTTAGTCAAACACTGGGGTTCGAGCCAGATCTCTGTGTCTCTGACTCTAAAACAGCTTTGTTTTCTTGGGTCTGTACACTGAGCCAGAAGACTGAAAAGATGTAAGAGGATTCTTGACAGGCCATATAGTAAATGTGACCTAATTATGCCCTGCACAATCGCTCTTAAAATTCACCTGACATCACTCATTTAATAGGGGTGTGGGTCCCAGCTCATGAGCATACTGGTGTGACATTCAAGGTCATTGGACCCGTACTGAATACGTGAGACAGCTCAACTTCCCTTTTCCACAGTTCGTGCCAAAGAATGATGTCACACTTTCAGATAGAGGGCACAGAGGTGCAGAGATCAGAACGGGCTGTAAAGAGGTTTCCCTAAGAAAGGGTAATATAATGTTTTGAGTCTGAATCAACATCCACTAAAATATCTTCATTAATATATATATATATTTTTTTAAGTTACTCTCAGGTTGCTGTGGCAACAGATGCCTGGATTTTTCAGATGCTGCCACCAGGTGTCAGTAGACCAGCGTTGTGCAGATTTCTCCTGCTGATCACTACTGAAGTGCAGCAGCGGCAAAAGCTTGCCATCATTGATCATCTGTCATGCAAAAGCTAATCCTGGTAACTTTTCCATCCCTGTTGGAATAACTGCACTGCAATGCCCCTTCCAAAATGTGATTCCATATGCCATATATAATGTATACAGGCATCATATCCACTACTAAACCTACAAAAATAGCTCAGAGAAACACAAAGGGCTTAAGTTTCCTGTTCTCTAAATAACATCTGGGAGAGGCATGCCAGTCTTGTATCGTCTCAGTTGACACTCTCCACTGTGTAAGCTGAGACATAACACAGACAATACTGACACTGTTACATTATACAGACACATCACATAGAACACGTTAAGACGAAACAGAGATGAAAATGCAGCGATAGTCGATGCACAAACTATGGTTTCTGCAGAACTCACCGGTCCTCATTCTTGAAGACAAACTTCCTCAGTTTGAGATCACGGAGGACCAGTCCGTTGTCGTGGCAATGTGCCACAGCCGAGGCTATCTGATGGAAGAGTCTGGCAGCTTCGTCCTCCCGCAACTTCTTGCAGGTGCGGACAAAAGAGTGCATGTCGCCATAGCTTCTCTCAAAGAACACATAGGCTCGAGTCTCCCCGAGCAAGATCTCCAGGATTTGGTTAATATGCTGGTGCTGGCCCAGGGCAAAGTAGGCCGCCAGTGACTCCTGGTATCGGCCAATGTCAAAAACCTGCAATCATAGATCAGGAAAACATGTATATTTAGTCTCTACCTTTTAACCAAGCAGATTTTTTATTAATCTAGGGTGACAATTTTCTCATTAGGTGGTTGTTTTTGTGTCAAGTTTTCTCCTTTCCCACTTTGGAGACAAACCGTTAAATCCAACTCAAAGAGCTTCAAATTGTCCTTTAATTCAGTGAAATATGAGCAATTTACCACATTCTTGTCACACAAAACTTGTGTTTACTCTTTTGGCAGAGGGATTAAGGTTGCTCAGAGGCAAAGTGAAAGCATCATGTTAGTGAATAGTATTGTACTGCAGCCAGGGGTTGCAGTGTCTCTTTTGTTTCCATAGTAACACCCCCCCCCCCATGTACTTTCAGCACAACCAGTTCGCTGAGAGGGCTCCTCTGCTTGCAGGAAATACAAATACACCCCACAGCTCTCAAGATCTTAAGTTGTGACCTAGGCTTCCAGCTGGGAAGGAATGATCACTCCTGGAAGTGGGGATTGATTTGGTGCTGGATTGAAACCGGCACAAAAGCAGATGAGGTCAAAAGGCAGTTCGCTCACACGCTGTGCCAAAGGCCATTCATTTGTTATTGCCATGACGAAACATTATCTCGAGTCAAAAGGTACGGGTTATTGGATAGGTCTTGCCTTATGAGTCCAACGGTGCATGTAACTATCATCTCAATTTATAAGGCCACTTAAGCATGCTTAAGGTGGAATGTACCTCAGGGACAACCCCACTGTCCTTTATAATCTGTAATATACCAATGTCAATATGGGCTATAAATGTGGTGAGGCAAGGCCATGAGGTTGTCCTCCACCTTAAAGGGAAAAGTGGTTTATTTCTTATGGTTGGAGGGGTGAATGCTGGAGCCAATGTCAAAGCAATTGGCTGAACTTGTAAAGTTCCCTAGCCCTGTGTGCTTCTCTCTCAGCACAGCTGTCCTCAAAAGATTACAATCCCACTAATGTGTGTGCAGTACGGCTATGCTTATGCACCGAATATAAAACAATGGTATGATTACAACATGGCACTATGGAAGAAGGAAGCCAGGGGTAAGCGAGACTAGCTCAGAGAGGAGTGTGTGCGTGGTTACTCACTCCTTTGTCAACGTTACATCATGCAATCCTAACCACGCAGCTCGCCCCATTCACTTTTTCCATTGGGCTGCTCTGCCAGCTCTCTATTTACAATTCAAGCAATTATTGAACAGTTGAGGGGTGTGGACTTGCTGCAGTAGCCAAGTCATAGCTAATAAACAATTAAATATTGCTCTGTATAGTACGTTCATTACATTTGGGACAACTTGTAAATCTAAAGCCATAATTATTCATATGGTAACGAATGCAAAAGGTGAGAAACCGGTGAGAACACTTTATTCTGTAAACGTTATTTTTACATTGCTAACCCCTGGTTGAAGTAAACGAAAAAAAAGGTAGAGAAACTATTCTGGGAGCATAAAAGGTAGGATACGTCTACCATATTGCCTACTAACCTTACATACGAGCTCTTCCCCGCTGTGCAGGTGGGCGGCTCTGAAAACGTGGTCTCCCTCCAGTGGCTCCAACAAAAGGTAGTCCCCGATGCGGGAGATACAGTGCGAGGAGTCCGGGGTCTCCGGCGGGCTGGGGGACCCGAGGTTGGGACTGAAACTCTGGTGCGACTCTGTAGTCCTTAAACAAGATAATTCTTCGAAATCGTGCGATTTGTGCCGCGATCTCCCATAACGTGAAATGTTAATTGGATTTGACCTCTGTATGTTCATGAGGAATAAGTGTGATAACTCCACAAAATCGGGGGCCTTCCTCCTCGTTCTTCTCGTCCTCGATTAGGCACCACTTTGTTGTAAACTCAGTGCAATATCACAAATCGTCCGATACTTTAGGAAATCTCAAGTAAAAAAAAAAAATTAAAAAAATTAAAAAGAAGAATAATTGATTCAACTGCACCTTACTGCTGCAGAATGTGGCAGACTATCAACAGGCAAAGCGGCTCGTTGCTTTTCATACAACAATGTTTTTTTTGTGGTTTTTTTTGCAGAGTTCAACTGGTCATTTGCTCCCTTTGTTTTCCATTCAAAAGATAAGGACAAGCGAAAATGACTAAATTACTGCCCCAAGCCGACTACAAACCCTTTGCACAGACCTGCTGCAATTCAATAACGTTAGCAGTGCGAGCAGGCACGACAACACTGTAACAAAGACTACCAAAAGTCAGCTTTTACAATGAATGAACGGTGCTAACGTGAAGTTAAACCGCAGCTTGTTTGCTAGCTTATCTTGCCGGTTAACGGTATGGCACGTTTCATAAAACGGAAACAATTTGTTAAATACAGTTCGCAGGCACAGAAAAAATGCACAAGCAAAAAATATATATAAAGCAAGTTCTGCAAGCTAAATATAGCCGAAATTATGATGGCTAGCAGGTGCAGAGCTAACTAGTTAGCTTCCTTTGCTAACGAGTATCAGGTCAGTGCACGGCCTTGTTCCCCAGGATCATATCCATGCACGGCGATTGTCATGTACCACAGAAGGAGAGAACCCCATCCGGAAGAAAAAAAACTGCTGTAACGTTAGCTCTTTGTGTGCGGGAGTCGACGTCCTCTCTCGTTCTCTTGGTCTAGTCCAATGGAAGAAAAGTGTCGTCTGTTTTGTATGTCTGCTGCTGTAAGCTGCTGTAAGGAAGGAAGGGACGGCCGGCCGAATTTCCCAGGCCTATCCCTTGATTCAGCAGGACATCCTCTCTCCCGTGGTGCCGCTGTACTTCTTACGTGGCTGGGAATCTAGTCCATTCAGTGCGGAGGGAGGCCAGCCGCGCTGCACACACTTCACACACTGCGCCTGTACAGAGCGAGAGAGCAGCCTGCTTGACAGAGGGGGGCTTCTGCTCATGCATGCACGCGCGCACACTCACATACACATACATAAGCATACCGACCCGCCCCCCTGACGTCAGTCCCACATCGGAACCCCATTGGCTTCCACTCTGAGTTATAATATGTATTGCAGTCATGTGAGAACCATGTAGTGTGGCTACACCCCCGGCAATCTAAATGCATCGCACGCTGGTAAATTGGATGGGGAGGGGGGAGGGCGGCAGTGAGAGTATAGCTACTGTACGTGCTGTGTTACAAATGTGTTTCCTCCTGAAATGTCATTCAAGGGAAAGCAAGGGGGGGATCCCTCTCTCACAATAGCACACAGATATACACCATCCAGCAGTTTCTCAGTACTGATATACATTTGGATTCACAACGTTATAGTGTCATCTAAATGGAAAACACCGTATGCGGCCATTGTCAGACTTTATTTATTTAAACAATGAAAAAGCAGCAAATCACGTGCTACTGATGTGACTCATATCAACTGTTGCACTGCAAGTTTCCTCATCTGCCAGGGTATGTAAGCAAAATGACAACAAACACAACAACAAAAGACAAGCTTTATGATAGGATACAATTAATTAATTAAAAATGCAACATATTGTAGGAGCATGAAACACATGATGACAGAAAGAAAAAAGGGTCTAAGAGTGTGATGACAGTAATCATCACTAATCTTTGTCCTTGAGAAAAAAAAGCTTATGTGCATGTTTGAAATGTAAAAGCAAGGTATAGGCCTATTAGCTTTGCAAGGTTATGGGATTGTATTCCAGATTTTTGCCAAGTATGGAAAAAAATGGACTTTGATCACAGATTTTATTAAAAGCTGGCACAGAACTGTGTGCTTTTGAGACGCCTCTTGTAACAAACAAATTCCTGTCTTGCAGAACTGTGCCCCCGTAAAACACTACAAAGCAAAGGATGGAAGAGGTTCATTATTCATTGTTCTTCCTAGATTACCAGGGGGTGTGACAGCAGAATTGTGCAATTCCACATGGGAATCCGGGGCGGTGAAAGGAATGCATGCAGCTGGACCTAAAACACTGACAGAAGTGTTCGATTTAACCTTTATTTCCCTGCTTGCAGGCAGTAGCAGTGCACACACGTATGCAAACAGAAACATGCACTATTCTAAATTTGTGTTTCTCGCTGCCTGCCTGAATAAACCCCCGCATCATGGAAATACATTTTTCACACAGAGGCCTCTCATCGGTTCACAATTTACGAATGTGGCTGCACCCACAAGCTTTTATATTCCATTCCTCAAGCTTATGTGTATGTATGTTTCTGTGATATAATCTCTGTGAGCCACCCACTTTATTCTTTGTTAAACACTGGGACATTCTTTTGTCTTGCTTTTGTCTCCCCCATTCAGTTGTGAACAATATCAGCATACTGTACAGTGATAGATGTTACCATAGTACATTTCTGCTTTACACTACAGCTCTGCATTTGCCCATCACTCTAACCCCAAAGAGGGATTCTGTTAAGCCTAAACCACAGCTGTGCATGAATCAGAATAATAATCCCCAAAGATTCATTTTGTCCCCATTCCCTGATACACTATGTGACTCATTGGCAGTGGAGAGCAGCACTCGAGAAAATCCATTGAGGCTCATCAGCTCTCCAGACACGCCTACATACTGAGGAGTAACGGCAGGCTGCCCCAGCGCTGCCTTGCAGCGAGAGCTTCTGACTGTGTGTGTGTGTGTGTGTGTGTGTGTGTGTGTGTGTGTGTGTATATATATATACCACTGAAGCAAGATGTGTCCTGGAAGACCACCGAGGTCAATAAGGACGGGTGAGCATCTCTGAATCCCCGGAGCGGTGTTACTCACCAACTTCCTAACAGGCTGTGTTGCCCTGTAGAAAACAATCTAAGGTCAGTGTCCGCTGTAATGTTGCAGTTACAGGAAGGCCTACGGTTTTAAATCCACCAGAGGAATGTGTTTCCCACAGTGGTTGCAATCAAATGAAATTTCTAAGAATGCATTATGAAACCCACTCAAATGAGAGCTATTTTCCTTGCATTGTACATTCAGAAAATAGCCAATTTCACACTGTCACTTAGCAACGCAGCTAGCCAGCTCATGTTGACACCAGCGAGAATCAGTGCTGTTACATCCACACACCTGGCGGGTAACTTCCACTGAGAAATTCGATCGTACGCGGGAAGATAGATGCAGAGGCATAGGAGGGATGAGATCATTCAGCGAGAGTGAGAGGAGATGATGTGAGGGAGAGCTAGACAGGAGGACGGAGGATGGAAAAGCATGCAGCAGGAGAACGTGACGAGTGGTGAGAGTGAAGGAAGAAGAAGGAGGAAAGAGGGGTGCAAGCGACAGAAAGTGCGGTTCCTCCACAACGTCGTCTTTAGAAAACAGGGGAAATACTTTGTGTCAGCGGGTGAATGACATCTGGAGAGCTGAGTAGAGGAGCAACATGTTTAATTGTACAGAAACGTGTGGGAGTAAAGGGAACCAAGTCAAACCAAGTAAGGCAAAGATGCATCACAAGACAAACATGACAGTCATAATGAAAGCGCTGACATCAAGTTAATATCAGAGGTATTCTGAGTTTTGTTTTGACTGCACAGCCTGCTCCCATGGATTCTTTAGGTTTATTTTTATATTTACTGTTGAGAATTATACAAATTCCCATGATACTCATTCTTGTTATGACCCATGGTGAGCGTGTTGGTACAGGGCAACAGCTGCGATACCCCTTAATTTCAAGTGAGTAAAAAAACAAGTTATTTTGGGGATGAGCCACATTCTGCCCTCCATGGCGCTTTGGGACCTAAGGCCTGTTTTTAACCAAGAGTGTGTGAATGATAGAGCTGCGGATTCGAGGACAGAGAGGAAGCGAGGGAATAGAGGAAGGAGAGGAGGGAGCGGGGTGGATAACGTTTCACTGATGCTATGAAAATGCTCACATTTCTTCCCATTCTTGCCGTGGTACAGCAGCTGGTCACACAACAATTGCAATCATAAAAAGTAGCGCAATTATCGTTTTTAATATCAAATTGTGATCAGATCAATTCATTAAAATGACATGTTACACAAAAGGAAGGCTCTCATTGGTAACTGTGAAATTGCATAGTGTTATTTTCTATATCCCAAGAGGTTCAAAAGTGCTCATTTACATTATGATGGAT
The DNA here is from genome assembly GCF_010015445.1 of Perca fluviatilis. NCBI lineage: Eukaryota > Metazoa > Chordata > Actinopteri > Perciformes > Percidae > Perca > Perca fluviatilis. The sequence goes on from NC_053129.1 coordinate 13,830,191, forward strand.
GCATTCACCATTGGAGTGTCCTCATCTCTTCACGAGACAATGAGAGCACCTAAAACTCGGTGGTGCACTACATGGCACATAGAGGATCTGTCCAACTGAGAAAATGTCACTCATGTATCCTTAAAGAAAGCTGAATGTCAAGGGAAGCCAATATAATATTAAAACACAGAAGTGCACACACAGGCAAAGACTAAAAGTGTTCCATGCTGTACGATTTGGCTTTGACCCCTTCACAGTAATTAATAACTTTACCGTCATACGCATTTTGTCTACTTAAGCCAGTACAGGAAATGCGTGAGTGCAAATTAATGAACACATTGCTTGAAAAGTTGTCCAGTCAGCATCAGGGGAAACCCAAGGGGACAATTCAGCAGATCAAATAAACACTGGCACTTCCGTTGACCTTAAACCAACCTCCTGGCTTCGGACCAACGTTTCATGGGTCGCTACATTAGACAAAATCAAAATCAAAATGTCCTGTGCTGGTGAATGCAGGATGTAGTGCCTGAAGAGTTTTTCATTGGTGAGACATTTTTCCGCTCTCCTCTCCGAGGCAACAGGAAGTGTGAGCCGCTGTGAGTGGCAGGCCACGCCGACAAGACCTCCTCTACTCTGGGAAGAAGGATCTTGGCTCGAGGGGGAGACAGGATTGGCGTCACTGGCTTGGATCTCTCCTTCATGAAGTCAGACAGCTGAGTGAGGACTTGTGGCAGCTCTGTCACTGGACAGGGTGACTCACTCACTCATAAGTGGAGAGGTTAATAATAGTCATACATTAGAGCCTCAGAAGTGAAATCACACAGCTTTAGCAGCTTAAGCCTTGCAAATGGCTCGGCTACAAAGCGAAAATGCATTTCATTGCTCTGTCTATCTGTCATTTGTGTGGCAGTTTAAAGGTTTAGGTGACAATGATGTGAATGTGAATGTCTTCAGCTGACTTACTGACTGTTTGAAAGACATTACGACATTGCTGCAATATGCAGTATGTATCTTCTAAAGTGACAGACGCATTAAGCCACAAAGTATGATGTGTCAAAAGTCCCAGGAAAATAAAAAATAAAATCCCAAATACAACATCTCTGGTGTCTTGATTTGTGTTTTTCCTCTCTGCTCTGCCTGACAGCTGATATTGTCTTCCGTGTGTAGAAAGTATTTCCTGGCACTGCGGCACCTGCACAGAACTGCCAAAAGCGTCACAGGAAAAAGCGGGCAGATTTCTTAATATTCCTGAACACTTGACATTTTGGAAACACAAGGCAAAGACACCAACATTATACTGCATTTGCTACTGATGAGTAAGTCACAACTCTCCACGAGTCGCAGGGGAGTCATACCACAAGAGCCCAGCAGTGCATTCAGTACTTTATACAATATTACAAAAAGTTTGTTGTAATGCCTCGTAAAAACACAAACGTTTTATGGTTGAAAAGTATCTTATCGGAGTATCTGAATGATCCTTTTCACTAATGTTCACATTGTGCTCTTGACGTAGTTTTGGTACATTATTCAACCATGTAACACATCTGGAGAGACTACAAATGAACACCTGGTGGCTCAGTGGTTATCACCGTATATAGCCTCAGAGGGTAGTGGTTGTGTCGAGTCTGATTCTTCTGTGTGTTCTTATGTGGGTTTCCTCACACAGCCTAAAGACCAGCAGCTCAGGTGGATTGCAGAGTTTACAAAGATGTGAACTCAAAACATTGCAACAGGCTAAAACACAAGGAAAGAATCACACAGTAAGAACAGATGTGCAGGCACAGCCAAAAAAGCCCGGAGGCTTAACGTGAGGCTCCTCTTGAGCAAGGCTGGATTACCCACAGGTCAAAGCTGGAAACTGAATGCTTGAGGTTCATGTGTGGCAAGTAGTTTGTGGTCATTCTTGAATTGCAACTTTGTTTGGCATTACTGCATGCACCACTAAAGCACAATATGAACTGAAATGACAAGGACAGCACCTGCACTATTACACAGAGGCTCCATCTTGTCTTGTCAAAATCTAGATTTGAGGCCTTTTTCATTCCAGTTTGTATTTTGCCTACATGATGCGTAGTCCTAAATAGATTTGTGCTTACACAAATTACCAAACTAATACATACACAATGCACAGAATGGGAGAAACCAACTAGGGCCCTTACTGTAGGTCCCATAGCAGGTTCATCTGACCCTGGCCTTGAGCGGTCTAATTTAAGGAGCAAAATAACTATAGACAACAATCATCCACTCATGATCCACTACTCCTCGTGTAAACCCAATAATCCAATACCCATGTACATTCAAAAACAGCACTAGCAGCTATCAATGAGCAATTTCTTAACACATTCTCTAAAATGCTCTGGGGGGAAAGTGAGCAAAATTAGTGGAAATTAAACTCCAGCTATAGGAACTTACTTAGAAATTATGAGTTGGGCATTCAAAGTTCTTGAAAATGCTAAATAAAGTTGGTGACTGTTCCTGGTTTTGTAGTTGTGAAAGTAGGTTGATGAAATAGTTATTAAAAACAGAAGGACATGAAGTGAACAACATGAAGTTTGTTGATTTGGACACTGAGAATGGCAGAACTTGAAAAAGTGAAATATGTGTGGTCCCTGTGTCACAGACAAGATCGAATTCTAAGAAATCTCTTCTGACCTAAAAAGTTGTTGTTTTTGTTGTTATATTGTCATGAATTCTTGATATTTTGCCCAAGTAGGGGATGAAAAATATAACACTGGCATGTGTAGACCAGGGCATTGCAATGAAAGGGGTATGTGGTTTGATTTAAAATAGCATACAACCCAATACAATAACAAATCAAAAGTGACTTCACATAGGTGATATTTATTGAAGGGCTCACTTTAATCATGTCCACCCCCTGTATAACATGTACTATATATGCATATGACACGGACATAATGTTGTAAGCTTTATGTAAGGTATTTTGTGACGTGCTTGTATCAGTGGACAATGTATACATCAATTGTTATGTACTAAACAACCTTTTCAGATTGCTTGTACAATGACATGAAGGATAATGTGAATGAAAGTGGCTCAAACATGAAATGGAATTTTTTTGTGACTATACAGGCAGCTATTACATTTAATGTGACATTTTGGTCAAATTGAAGAGATATTCACGTAGTGGAAGGTCACTTTAAACTGGTCGTTTTTCAGTGATTCACAGCCTGTATGATAAGCTTCGAAATGACGAGAGCACACACTGTCCTTGTCTGGCCTCTGCCACGAGAACGCACACACAAGCTCACACACACACACACACACACACACACACACACACACACACACACACACACACACACACACACACACGCACACGCACCCACACACGCACACACACACGCACACACACGCACACACACACACCACACACACACACACACACACACACACACACGCACACCACATCCCTGCAATTCACGCAACATTCAAGCTGCTGCCATGGCAACCTGTCTCCATCCCCCAGGGGATATTGCACAGGACCGCAAACATAAACACAAACAGACACACTGAAACACACATAAGGGACCTCATGCTCTAATCTCCTGGGAAAGAACACTGTGCCAAAAGGTACATTTCATGCCTGCTTAGAAAGGAAAATTATGGCAAGGCGTCATGATTCACTTCCCTTTTTCTATAGCATGTATCATGATGTAGTCACAGAACTCCATCACAGCATGATTATGGTCGGCTTACTGCCATTTCCCGTCATCTAAATTGAATTACCGCTTCGTTATCCTGTATTCATTTATATGCAACGCCGTTTCTCCCATGTTATTTTTCTTGATGGGGTGAAACAGCCTCTGAAACACCATACAAATGAAATCCATTCGAGCAAGGCAGCAGCTTCTCTTTTCAATTTGAGAGGAATAATAACCCCTGTGTAATGATTTTCATGCTATTACTGCACCAAACAATCAAGGCTCGGTGGAGTCCCACACGACATGTGAAGCAGCAGACACAGAGGTGGGGACGACGCAGTGAATTAGACGTTGATGAAGTGTTGGCGAAGACATCACTTGCTACTGTACTTCATCACTTTAGCTCCACTTCCTGCCTGCAGTGCTGCTGTGTCTCATGTGACAAGCCTAGTCTCTTTGTTTGTACCTACCACACACAGGCGCGCATACACACACACACACACACACACACACACACACACACACACACACACACACACACACACACACACACACACACACACACACACACAGGGTTGCTTTGAAATCCTACTTCTGTGCAATCACTCATTATACTGTGGGTGTCAAACAACTTCTTGCTGAAGACAGCGGTGATAACTGCTGCATGACAATCAGTTCAAACAAACAAGGCTGTCTCCCTTGTTTACTCACAACACTGTCTATAAGAAAAATCAGCAGAGGCCTCTTATTGTGCTGCAAAATCTGGACAGGGAAGTCATCGTCGTCAAATGAGAAACTAGGCCACGCTAGATTGAGGGCAGCGGATATCAGATAAGAGCATGCATCATTTAGTCTCCAAAAAAAAAAAAAAAAAAAATGGTTACATGATGAGAGTCGCAAAGGGAATGCCTGCCTTTCAGTAGTTTCAGAGATTGTTGTGTGGGCTGTTTGCCGCACTGCTTCGAATATGCCATGTATTCACATATTTGGGGATGTGCGGCTATTGGGATTGGGACGGTCGTCTCAAAAAGCCTTCGCTTCAGGCGAAATAGCCTCAAGCCTGACAGAGTAAAAACAAAGAGGGTGGACAGAGGGAGAAAGAGAAAAGGAGAAAAGGAGGAGCGAAGGACCTGTGATAACTGTCACAGTAAGCAACATTAGCAGCATTAGCTGTGACAGTAATGATCTGTTTCTAGCATATCTGGCTAACAGAGGCTGGCATGCCAAACAAACCATGCCTGTGGCAATCAGTGCTGGGCATGGGTCAGTGTATTTAGCATACTATCATAGCTCCAATGACTGCTACCACAGCATTTGAGGAGGCCGGCACAGAGCTGTTTTTCCCTCTGCTTCCTACTATATTTTTTGAAAATGATGTACATAGAGATGGATAATGAACGGGCTGCCATGTCTCAGTGTTCCAAAGGCTCTGGAAAGCCCTCTGATGAAGCCTCAGATAACCATGACCACAACCTTTCATATTGTCTGCCAGATAGGCCCTGTAACTCATTTTAAGTCAGATTTTAGATAAGTCTCTAATGTGGTACATCATAAAGAGACAGGGGGGTGTAGGTGGGTAGAGCAGACTTTTGAGATATCATCTCAGTGATTATACCTTTGATGGTTTTTCCTCCTCAGAGCAGGACAGCCCCCTCAGCAGCACACCTCTGCAAGTGGAGCACAGATCAGGAGATAAGGTGGAGGATGAGAACAATTCGGCTGCTAGTTTCTCAGTGTAGCACCTTAGGCTGGCACTATCTGCTGACTCATACGGTGCTTTAATTAATGCTGACCTCACAGGTGTGTGTGTGTGTGTGTGTGTGTGTGTGTTTGTGTGTGGGCAAATAAAATCAAAACAGAAAGGTTTTCCTACTTGCATTCACACCAGATCATTTTGTTTTCAAAGACCATCATCTCATGTTCCTCTCATGGCTCATCAGTATGTTGTTTTAACAATAAACACAGCTGTCATGCTACAAACACAGTCAGTAAAGGTGATGTGTCCAGGATGCAAAAAACCTAGCCTGGATGATGCCAGCCGAACTTAGCCCCGCCCACAACATTTGAGGTCGGGAAGTTCATATTCTGACTAGAATCCGTGTATGACGACGTCAGGCTACAACAAAACTCCAATCCCTCTCTCAAATCTAATTGCTCTTCCTTTCTTTGCTTTCACACAAATATGCTCACAACACACACACACACACACACACAGATGCAAATAACCCAAGCATGATGTAATTATTGCAGCCTTGGTAAATTCTACCCATTTCCTGCTGAGAGATGACCTGCAAATGAGAACCGCTGTTGTATCATAATTAAAAACAATCACTAAAATTGCAGGATGCGTATCTTTTCTCTCTGTTGTAATAGAAAGAAGTATATTATACGAGAAAAAAACACACCAGGAAACTATTGTTGTGGATATAGTTATAAAGTTCCTGTGTGCGTACTCTAGGAAAGAAGAGAAAGACGTTTGCTTCGCAGTGCTCTCCATCAGATTAACAGATGTTGTTGTCACATTCCACCCTGACCACTGACATCACCATTGACTGTGCTGATGATCCTCTGTTTTCTCTAAATTACTGTAATTCAGCTGGGATGAGCCACATTTGGAAATTGTCAATTGTTGCAAAAGGAAATGTGGTTTTTAAAGAATTACGGCATGGAGCAGATTTAGACCATTTTGCTTTCATATAACCGCAGAATTATTTACAATGGCAAAGAATGCTAATAAGGATCGTGATGATAACAGTGACTCCAGCAACTACACTGCTGCTGCAACAGAAGACAATTATAATCATCATGACGGTAAGAGAATAGTAATTAGAGCAATGAGATGCTCACACATTTGAATCTGCTTTAAAAGTCACAAAAGCCTGCAGACATGTACAAGCACCTTAAGCATCTAATATCACTCTCTGGAATGTATCCTACTGTGATGCAATTCTGTATCATATGTGGCACAGCTAAAGTGCATACTGTCTGCCTGTCAATGATGTTGCTGTGTAAATTACTTTGGGGATGTAGTTTGGTTACGGTGTATTATTGCTCTGAAATGTTCCATGAGTGCCAGCGGGCTGCTACATTATATGAAATCCAACAGATGGCTTTCTACAACCTGTGCAATATGTTGAAGGTGACCTCTCTGACTTCAGATGTAATAACTGCCAAAGAAATGAGGGAGCGAACCGAAAAGCAATCCCATCAGACGGTGATAACATCACACTTTGGAGGCGCAGAAAACAAAAGGGATTGGAATGGAAGAAAATATCAAATATTAAACAATGGATCGCAGATGCCGGTGTAAAAAGTCCTTCACTTTGAATGATTTCAGCTGATTAGAGTATGAGATACTGCACATGGTGTAGTCGTGTTGTGAGGCCCTGACACGCTCAATAATCCTGTCAAGCTATTTTTCATACACGATGTGTGTGATGTTGCCAGGCTGATGACATATTGAGGATAGCGGCAGAAAGAGTAGCCCATGAGGTAACGTGCAAAACAACATTATCTTTTAATGTGCAAAACATCTCTCAAATGAAAGGATATTTTTGCTTCAATGAAGCACTTAGTTCTTTATGGATGACAAAGCTGAAGCACTGCTACCATGTGGAACACCAACAGATTTTATATGAGAGGCAAATCTATAATTTGTGCTGAGTTGCATTTTGACTGCAGCTTTTCTCAGACTGTGATGGAACCTTTCTGCGGAGGAAGACCAGCTCCGCTCCATTGTGGAGAATTGGCCCACTCCAAGCCGGCCCCCAGCTCTGTCTCTGTGTTACAATGAATCTGACTCAGGCTTCCAGAGGAATGAGTGGCTGCTGCCTGCTCACTGCTCTTCTCTCACATGGCCCGCTGCCAGAGCTCTAATTTAAGCTCCAGGCCTTCTGCTGGGAGGGGGGCCTGCTCCCTAGAGTGGAATTGATGGCTGTTAAGCTCATCAATGGGGATGAGTCATCTGAGGCAGCCAGCCACTTCATTCCTCCTGGTCTGCCTGCCTGAAGTGGAGGAGAGTCAAAATGCTCAGTTACTACCTGCTCTCTCTGGTGGATCATACCTTTTAGAAAGCACACAATAAGGAGAAACGTGCACTACACTTGAGACTGAATTAGTGCTCGTGTGTACCTTTGAATTGCAACACATTTGAGTTGATATTTTTCTGACAATTTATTGAGTGTTTGCATAGTCACCGGAGCCAAGAACCTGTGTCTGTATTCATGTGCATAGTCATGCAGGCCATGTTTGTGTTCAAAACCTGTTAAGCAACAATTTCCATATCCGTCTAATTTTCAAAGGTCAGAAGCTTTTAAGCAGCCAGCAGTAGGCTGATGGCGGTTCGCTGAACATGCATCTGATTCCATTCAGGCTAGTTTCAGTTTCAAAGCCTCCCACCTTCCTGTCTCATAATCACTCCTACAGATTTTCAAATCAGTCTGGGCCCTGAAGTTCAGACTGAGATGACTTCTGATCAACAACTGGCTAAAACATTTTCCCTGTGGTCTTGGAAGGACGTTTGGTGTCCACACAATCTTCTATGGTTGCTTAAAATGACTGAGAATGGCCACAATGTGAACTCTGCAACACTGTTTTGGTCCAAAATTGCCATTCCTTCTGCAGAATCCAACAGCTTTCTCATCTCCACAAGCTGCAATATATCTGGGTGGTGACTGGTCTATAAATGCTATCTTTAAATTCTGTGGCAAGCATGTTACCATGACTGCTAGCCGGCTGCCAAGTGTTGTGTGATAGTATCGAATCAAAATGGATAACGGCGAGGAAGCAAGAGCACAATGTTCAATGCCTTATAACATTCATTTTCAAGTAGGCATCCTGCTTATCAAGCCACTGCAACCACAAACACATCTCAGTGCTGCTTACAGGTCATTATGCCCTCTGCATATTCCCTGAACTCTGTGTGTGTGAGTGTGTGTGTGTGTGTGTGTGTGTGTGTGTGTGTGTGTGTGTGCATTTGCACAATCTTGTTGGTGCAACAGGAATGTTAAAAGCCCTCATTATCTCTATGGAAAATGATTGCTGACCAGGGTTGTGTTGACATGTCAACCTTATTATGTGCTATCAGAATGCATTGACGCTCTGAGACTAAACTGTGCTGTTATGAAAGTTAAAGTACTGTAGGATGCAGGCAAGCATGTTTCAAATGTTAAAGGTAAGTGTGAAAAAGATCTGTAAGACAGTAATAAGAGAGAAAAGAAAGTCCCCCTCTATGTTGCTATTTGTAGCATCCCTGACTGCCTACACCCTTGATCTGTAAGACTAGCTGCCCACCAGACACGTGTTTGGGCTGAAGTCTACGCTTAAAGGGATAGTTCCGATTTTTTTAAAGGTCCCATGACATGGGGCTCTTTGGATGCTTTTATATAGACCTTAGTGGTCCCCTAATACTGGGGATTCCAGCTTTCATTTTCTCAAAGGCAGAGCAGGATACCCAGGGCCCGGTTTACACCTGTCGCAATTTCTAGCCACTGGGGGACCATATAGGTAGGCTGGGGGAAGACATATTAATGTTAAAAAACCTCATAAAGTGAAATGTTCATGCCATGGGACCTTTAAGTGGGGTTAATGAGGTACTTATCTATAGTCAGTGTATTGACTACAGTAGATGGTGTTCGGCACGTCCCAAGTTTGGAGAAGCAGGCAGGAGTACCAACACTGAAGCTAAGCAATGTACTGCTGTGTACGGGGGCAGCAGTACAGTTTAAGTACGCTATATTTAGAATATTTTCACCGCTTTACCTTGCTGTCAGAAAGCCCTTTCCGACGGGGAACTGCAGCTACTGTTTGGATTTATGCTCCCTTCAAAGCCACCAGATTCCTTTCACAAGAACAGTAATTTTACCTTGCAGAACATGGGAGTTTCTGTTGTACCGCTGCCACAATCGGTTAGTTACTTTGTTTTATTGTGTGATTTTGGTGTTTAAAAAGGGTACAAAAGTGACAAAGAAATAACTGAAAAAGGCAGCGGTATACCAGCAACTCCTGTGTTCTGCTAGGTAAAATTACCGTTTTTTTCAAAGGAGTCTGGTGGCTTTGAAGAGAGTGATATAACAGCTTCAGTTCCCCGATGTAAAGGGCTGGCTGATGGAACGCTAAAGCAGATTTTTTTAGGTGACAAAAATATGTTTTGCTGTGTGAGATCCGAACTATCCCTTTAAGAGTACAGATTAGCTTCTCTTCTCTCCATATAATCATTGAACAATGCCTCCTAGCACAGGATACAGTATGTACAGTATGTTTCCACTGCTCTTATTAAAGGGGTTTCCTCTCATGGTTGATCTTAAAGGATACTGTAGGATGTGCACACACACCTGGGAACACATATACACATATCATATATACTGTATTTTATGTGTCAGTACAATACCAAGCGCACTTTGCACATTAACGGAAACACTGCAAATAAGATGAGGCTGTACATGCATACAAAATAAAATTGCACACATCTTTAAATAAACACACCAGACTATAGATCGAGCTGGTCCACGCTCACACATGCAGACACGCAAATGAACACACAGGAAGCCCTGTAGTGACTCAATGTCATAATGATTTAGGTTCAGAATGGCAAAAGAGCGCTCATGACTCAGAGTTTCCATTGTGGCTCCCACTCTCCCAGTGCAACTTTGCGTGTGTGAGCAGGTGTGTGTGTGTTTATTTGTGTGTTTGTGGTGTGTGTAGCATGTCTGTTGCTGTTCATAGAACCACTGTGCTTGCTCTGGGGCTTTACCCAACCAAAGTGGATCATAGCATGATCTCTATCACTTTCTTCCAGTCTAGCTAACGTGGTGCATGCTCTATTTGTTCTCCATGTACAGTACAGGCCAAAAGTTTGGACACACCTTCTCATTCAATGTGTTTCTTTATTTTCATGACTATTTACATTGTAGATTATCACTGAAGGCATCAAAACTATGAATGAACACATATGGAATTATGTACTTAACAAAAAAGTGTGAAATAACTGAAAACATGTCTTATACTTTAGATTCCTCAAAGTAGCCACCCTTTGCTTTTTTTGATAACTCTGCAAACCCTTGGTGTTATCTCAATGAGCTTCATGAGGTAGTCACCTGAAATGGTTTTCACTTCACAGCTGTGCTTTGTCAGGGTTAATTAGTGGAATTTTTTCCTTTATTAATAAAAAAGCAAAAGGTGGCTACTTTGAAGAATCTAAAATATAAGACGTGTTACTTTTTTGTTAAGTACATAATTCCATATGTGTTCATTCATAGTTTTGATGCCTTCAGTGAGAATCTACAATGTAAATAGTCATGAAAATAAAAAGGAAACGCATTGAATGAGAAGGTGTGTCCAAACTTTTGGCCTGTACTGTATGTAAAAGATAGCTAGAGGCTACCGTGAGCACGGGTCAGGATAAAGCATCAGAGAGCATATGGTAGCACACAGCAGCACAGAGCCAGGGGTTTAAAAGAGAAATCTTTATTCCCACTCTTACAGAGCTTTGGCTTTCATGCTTAGACCCATCATGCGACACTATCCGAACATTAAATGAATTCTCAACTGTGCCTGCACAACAAGCAACTTCAAAGTGCAGCAGTGCTTTCGCTGAGAGTTCTTGGCTCAGACATCAAATGTGGTATCACTGTAACTTTGCCAAAAGATGAAAAGGACAGGATTTTCCTTACTGCATAATACCTGGAGAAAGTATCCCAAAACCAAGCCTTTGATATGCCTCTGAGAGCCAAATGAGGCCCGACATTATGGTGTGTCACTCACACAGGCAATTCCAGGATTGTTTAAGTGGGGTGGCCCAGGACGATGGGGCATTTGCTGACAATACAGCATAGAAAATCTGCTTAGAAATATAGGAAATATTGGATAGGATATCTCAACATAATGTAATTCTGCAAAAATAAAACATCACACTCATTATTAGTTTCACTTGTTTTCATTTTAAACAAATTGTATATCTGAATACAGTACACATTTTCCATAGGCTCAGTCTGCCACTTACACAGTGCCACCCCGCTAAAGCTTAGATTGGGCCCAAAAAAATCAAGCCTGACCCTACCCGAGCCCATGCACGTTGTGTCCGAGCCAGGCCCGGCCCGACACATTAACTGTAATGATGAGCCCGAGCCCGATTTAAACCCGACAATTTTTTTAATACGCGGGTCGTTATAACTGACGTTCTCAACTACAATTCCAAGTTGTTTGAACTATAGAAATCTGTTTAGAATTATCTTAATGGATAATACAACAAGGACGAAGCATGTAAACTGCGTTGTTTGTTTAGGCCTATTCAGAATGGAATGGATCGCAAGTGGATCTCAATGAAGAAACGTTAAAAAAAAAAACTCGACCCTAGCTCCCTCAGCTGAAGAGTGTGGGTAACAGATCAACGCAGCAACATAATCAAAGCCCTGGGACCATATAGGAGACTTTCTTGTCTCGATCACCTAATTAATACTGTCCTTTGCCACGGTATGCATGCCGAGAGACCATATCTGCAGCTAAAGGACTCGTGAGATATCTGAAACAATCTGGCCTGGTTGCGCAATTATCGAAGACAGCTGCTACAGATGGGGGAGACACGATTAAGCACAGTTTACCTCACACTCAAGTCAGTGCAGGACATATACCCAGAGCTATGGGAGAAGCTAGAGAGGCAAAGCTTTATCCTCACCCAAATAGGCTGATAAAGTAACGATTAAAAAAACACAAATGCTTGATCAAGGGCCCGGCCCGGCCCGAGGATAGTGGCGGGAAATATCAGCCGGACCCGGCCCATGGGTCAAGTTTGGGCTCGGTCAGAGACTCTAAACTCTACACCCTGTGCCCCACTTCTAGGCCCACCCCTGGTCACTCAAACAGAGAACAGGCATGTGTACCAATCCCATCTTGAATGGTACACATGTCTTTGCAAGTCAGACGCACACTTGACATTAAAATGCATCTTTAATGTCTCAGTACTCTCTAGAAATAATGGTGCGTACTGTACATTGAGTGCTAAAGTGCTGAATGTTGCTGAACTGTTAAATGAAATTGTCAGATAGTTTCCCTGCACCTCAGTCAAAACAAAGCTAGGAAAGAATTCAAATATATATGTTTACAGCATTATGTTGTGTACGTTATGTGACTCTTCTGTAAGTCTGCAGCCAGACTTCGGTCTGGACTGCTGTGTCACGTGGTTTCCTGCTGGCCAGGTCACGCGTTATTGGCCGCTCCTTACTGGAAGACAGGAAGCACTGGTCTGTTGTGTCTCACATGCCTCACATGTCTCTCTGAGAGATGCTTGTGGGCTCATTTATAATGCATTAATGGAAAGGGCCACAGGAAAGTCTGTCTCCTGATGGGGGAGTACCAGAACACTTCCATTCATTACAGCAGGATACAGCCTGCCAGAAGAGGCCTATGATGTAGCTGCGTGGGTGACGCTATCAATAATTTTGTAGGCCATTAGTTAAAACTACAAATGTAGCTACAGAGGAAATCACGAAAAGGCTTGGTAACCAGTCATCCATACATTCATTCTGACTTTCTGTCAGGAACTTTTCAGCAAGTTTTGGACACACCCAGTCTTTTAAATAAAAAAGTTCTGATGCAAAGTTTTGCAGTTTTTGCCTCAGCCCGGAGCACTGCAGCCAGCTGTCTTTCCAATGTTATGTCTCTTGTTGTGGCTATGATCAGAACATGATGCAAGGCGAGGCGGTGAGTGAGAAACATGTGGCTGGTGGCTCGGCTTTGCCTGTGGAGAGGGACCTCACCTTGATTGTTACTGATGAGGGCTGACTTCACTTCAGGCACTCAAGACACCAAGCTGCGCTCCAGCCCAGAAAAAGCACATGATGAGATTCTCTTGAACCGATAAGGCAGCGAGGACGTCCCATGATTTCAGAGAAAAATGCACAAGTACTCTATGTAACCATTGGCAACGAGTTACTAACACGGTGACACAAACCAATGCTTCATGCTAATCTTCGAATTGTACACTACGTTAGCCTGAAAACGCTAAGCTGAAGTGCTCGCTCTAACAGACACCCTAATTACCACCTTCTTTCTTATTATTCATCTGTCCCAGTACATTACTGGAATTCAACCACTTCATTTTAAGGATGGCTTTAACGCTTGGCTGGGAATTGATTCTTATCTTGGAAGCCATGCCGGATTCATTCCTCCAACTCAGACAGGCAGAGGCAAGATACGAACTGCTGCTCAGTACTACAGAGGAGAGAGGTTAAACGGAGTCTTCTCTGCTAATTCATGTTGTGACTACGTGCGTGCATGAGCTCAAAGGGGCGTACAAATTGCGCATGTGACGAGGGCGTGAGAGTGGGTGTGGAGTGTGGTTAGCGGGTGTGAAATTAACATGTTGGACGTCTGTTTTTTGTTTGTGTTTTTCCCCACCAATGCACACTCTCTCTCTTTTTTTCACAAGGGCAATTATCATCGTAACCACAGCGCTTCCTGCCATCAGCCCATAATACCATTCTGCAGGGATCATCCTCTGGGTCGTACCGAGATAAAAAGTGGTGAAGAAATAAGCAGCAACATTTTCTTTTTAACAGCATACAAAACACGCAATTTGCAACATGAACACATCCCCTAACCCCGAACACCCCCATTCGTCATCACCACTTACTCAAAGAAAAAATAAGACAAGCTAACATTTAATAAAATACCACAAAATAATAACAAAATCAACAGCTGTAAACCAAATAAACATATGTATGTGACAAAACAAAAAGCACATTTTATACGTTGTATATGTCCCCAGTACGTGGCTTCTTAGGAGCCCTCCAGAAAGCTCAGGTACTTTCCCCATTTTCTAGTATAGACATTCAATCTGGCAAACCGTTTATATGACATTTCTTTCAAATGCTGCCACCCTAGCCATTTCACAAACCCACTAGCAGCAACATTTATAAGTTTTCACTTTCTCTTGACCAGTAATACTTTGAAAACCCAGCCACTCTCAAGAGGAACATTACCACCGCGCATGACTCATTTGAAATATAGTTTATGAGTTAAAGTTAATGCATTACCCCTGAGGATTCATGCTTGACAACAGCAAATTATCTCGGGAGCACATGATGTGTGCCGTCGTGATGACATGAGTAGTACTCATTGACACGAACACGAGGAGGCATACATGTATTTACATGTGCATGCACACTCGCAGGCACCTACACATTCATGCATGTGTGCTGCTTATAAACACACGCAGACACACAAACAGTAGGTAGAGCCTGGGGCATCTGTGTGTGTGTGTGTGTGTGTGTGTGTGTGTGTGTGTGTGTGTGTGTGTGTGTGTGTGTGTGTGTGTGTGTGTGTGTGTGTGTGTGTGAGAGAGAGAGACTCAGCAGACCCAGTTTAATAAATAGATGTGGGTTTTCAGAGACTGACTCACTAAAAGAACGACTCTGAGTTGCAGACATTAGACCTTTTGCAGAGCAGATAGCAGAGGTTAAATAAGTCACAGATGTGCTTAAATGTCATCACTAGCATGATAAAAATAAGAACCTGCTCAGGTTTGACCTCTCCATTCTCAAGTTTTATAATCCACTCCGTCATTTGGGTGTGGGGAGGGGGGTTGGGGGGTTGTGTTGTGTTGCAAAATTGTGACTTTTGTATAAATTCATTATTTCAAGGTCAACTTTGAGGCTCAGCAATAAACATGAGTGAACTCATAAATGTATCACACTGGGGGGAGGAGACACCTCAATGAAAACCTAATTTGTTGTGAATATGAAACTTATTAAATTCTAACTTTTGATCTGCTTTGCATATTTGTGCTAATTACAGCACGGGAGGAAATGCCTCCTTTGCATATTTGAGAGCATTAGAATAAGAGAGCAAGAGAGTGAAACAGGGAGACAAAGAGGGTGGAAAAAAAGGAGGGAAGATTACATGCTGTTGGCCTCTATAATGAGATTGTCGTCGAATATTCCAACCAACCTTAATACCTCTCTGCAGTGTTTGAAGATTGTGTTTCCATTTGGGCCGGCCTGGATGGACTGATTAATCACTTTTTAATCAGGATGCCTCAGTGAATAAGTCACCACTCGAACGTCTTTTGAAGCACTGAGGCGACACAGTTTTAAATTTATTTGCTCTGAGTTTCTCTGCTTCCAATATTCATCACAGGGACAGAAAACTAAATGTTTGATTCCTTTACACTTTTGCAGTGGTGATATACTGCATTGCAGTAAAGGATGGCCAATAGCCAAGAAGTGACAGTATTGTACAAACTGCTCATCCTTTCAAAGATAAATAGCCACCAAACATTTCATATATTACATCACTCACTCAGTCCCTTCCTCTTTGTTTCTGTCTGATTGTTTCTTTGCAAATACAAACCGGTTAAACACAAAGGTTTACAGATAGCTACCTCTGATATGCTCTGATTTCCTACATCGTCTAAACACACTGCGCTGTGACCAATGACTTGTTAACAGGTGGTTTGTGTGCATCACTCCAGGATGGTTTGCGTACACTTTACATATATTTACATCATTTGACATTGAGAAATGATCCACTGGCACAGACAGCCTGATGGCAAAGTCACTGGGTGTAAGTCACACAGCGTTGCAGACAGTACAGCATGTGGTGCATGAAGTTTTATTAAAATTGAGCTTCATAATGTTATTTGCTTATGTGCTAACTGCAGTGTAATGGATGAAAGGGTGAGCGGTAGCATACATGATGACAATATGTGCATCATATGTACATTTTATTTTTATTTTATCACTTTTATCATAATTTGTAGTTTCCTACTGCAATTACTGCAAACCTCCCAATATAACTAGAAGGCCTATATAACCTTTAATCTTTAAAGCTGCTATTCAATACTTTTTTATATGAACAATGGATCACATGACTACTTGTATGTGAATTGTTAATAGTGACAGACCCGCAGAGAGGTATCACCCAACTCTGCAGTTCCCCTCAGCTCTACATAGCATTGTAGCATCTTTCAGCTAATTGTTTTGGTTTTCTGGCCCGCAACGTTACTGTTGGGATTCACACGTACGGTTCTGATAAGCATAGTTTTTGGCTGCACCCGCCGGCAGCTGTTTCAGCGGAAAAACCTTTTTAAAAAAAACACGGTGCGCTACCTGCCCAGTATAGGCTACCAAACAGCAGACAGATATAGCTAGCAACTAGCTTGTGGACACAGTGGAGCATTTAGCCGAAAAGAGACAAATATTTCCCTCACCGGTTAGTGGAGACCAAAACAGAGCTAAATGGAGAGTGAATATTGGACTAACATTCGCCAGATAACCTTTCCGTTTTTAAAAATAACATTGTGCACAGCTGTCAGTTTTCAGAAAAGTGTTCGTTTACACGTACCCGTGTATATATGCCGTCAAGAGCACGCCAAACCTGTAGGTGGCATTGTAACGAGAAGCTCAAGCCCACGTTAGCCAATCAGAATCCCGAAAATAGCAACAACAGCAACAAATCACTTCCTCTCTCTTCTCTTCCTCACTTATCAACTTAAAAAGATGATAAAATGCCAGTGTTGTGTTTCTTCTTCCCCCAAAAATTCAACTTCCTTTCTGGTTTGCAGATGTAGATATTTAAGTATTTATGAAAAAATTCAACCCGTCTTCCTTCGTTGTAAAAAGCTGGTAGCTTGTATAACTATGTTTAAAGTAGCTCCTCCAAAACTGTTGTTCAGGTGGTCCAAAACATGTACGGGATCATCCGTGGGTTATTCGCTTAAATTAAACATTACCATGACAATATTGTGTTGCCTGGCTGAACATCCTCTCCTCGTTGCTAAGAGAGCTGTTCCCTGCCATCAACTCACCTCAGCTCACACTCCACATCACATGCACTCCTTTTCTCCTCCCCTATTCTCTTATTCTGTCTGCCTGTCTCTTGTCTCGGATTATTCATTCAAGAGCTAAAAGTCAAAGTTTATCTCTGTCGGTGCTCAGTGTGTCTCTATGGCTCTGTCAATCTAGCCCCACCTCCTCCTCTCTATTACTGTCCCCTTTTATCATCTCCCCTCTCTCCCAGCCTGAGTTGAGGAAGGGAAAAAGTCATGATACTTGTGATGTTTGGTGGAAAAGCGGGGAACAGAGTGGCACAGAACAGTCAGTCAGCCTATCAGTGTGCATGAGTCATGCGGCTGCGAAACTCAGAGAGGATGAAATACAGAGAGAGAAATGCAATAGAGTCAGGGAGGGAGTACAACAATTAAAAAGAGCATAATCGTAATTCAAGAGGGAGAAAAGAATAAAAGACACCTAGATGAACAACCTTTTCGCACCTGGTTATCTCGAGGAAGAGACAAGGAGGGACAACATCTGCAATGGCTTACAGATAACCATCTCTGCCTATGATTTATGAAAGAGTTATGAAATTGAAGTTAGAATCCTCAGTATCAACCTCTAGCCATCAGCGTGCTCTCCTTCATCACTGCCATCTTATCAGCTTTGTCTTGAGCGGAGTGTGTTTTGCATACGGCCAGCAGGTTTTGCATGTGGGCCACATTATTGTCACCTTGCTGAATTGCATTATAGAAAGTGAGCGAAGCAGACTCCAGAGAGCGAAAAAGGAGACGGGGAGACAATCTTCTCCAGGCAGAGGTGAATTCAATCTGTACTCACTAAGGGGCGAGTTTCTGTCTTGCCCTCCTGTGAATTAGCCTTCAGACTTCAGCGAGCTCGTGTCTTACAGCACAGTTCAGCACGTGCAGAATGCTGTGCCCTTTTGCTTCAATTTTACCACAGCACAGATTAATCATAGCTCAATTTGATTCTCTGCTAATAAAGCCTTAGGGCGGAAGTGCACTATTTCTTGAACTAATTAAGAGCAGAACTTGCTGTTCTAGTCAAATTTTAAAAAGATTGTAATGCTCTATGAATCCTTGCTGAGAAAAACTACAATGTGAATGTCTTCTTTTTTTTTTCCAAGCCTCTGAAGTCATGTGGGATGTTGGCCTAGTTTTGGCAAAAATCGAGTCAGCATTTCAATGTGTGGAGGCAAGCATTGACTTTTATTAGGACATCTCATTTTAGACTGTTAGGTAGGTGTCACATTTGAGGCAAAATAAGCACATTTTTCCAATGCCTTGTGTGCTTAGAGTGAGTAATTACAAAACAAAATCTTATATATCTCTAGTTATCTGGCCATGCAGATAGTTTAGATTGGGTTTGTCCAGGAAAAGTCTCTGAGATTGTTGCCTTTATCCCAATACAATGAAGGTGAAAGGGGATTTTGTTTGTGGCGCTCAAAGCATTAAAAATGACATTTAAAAATGTAAGCAGCATCACACATTTCCAGAAAGAGTGTCCTTGGGAACACATATCTGTGATTACATTTTCTAAACTCAAGGGTCACTCTTAGTGGATACAAGAAGCAGAGGGAGAGAAGTGTATGATGAGACTCCTGCCCCGACTCACCAGTGACCACCCAAAGTGTAATCCTATTGAAACTCCCTTACGTGGCTGCACCACAAACCTTTCAAACCTTCCCTGCTCTCTCCAAAGGTAACAAACTCCACCTGGCAGGGCAGGTATAAAGCCTCAGGAAAGAGCTCAGCACATAACTCGTGGTAAAACTACGCATTGTTGTTTTTGTTATTCGGCTTTTGTACGGATTAAACAAATGACTGTATTAGGCAAATTTTGTTACTTTTGGAACGAGCCAGGCCGGCTGTTTTCCCCTGATTTCCAGTCTTTATGCTGGGCTAAATTAGCTAGCTGTTGATAGTAGCAGTAACAGTATCATGTATGTGTGTATGGATACCGGATCCCAAAATGGCACCTATTCAGTTCAACAGAGTTGCTTGCCTGGCGCATAGGCCTACCATTGACATATATATAATGGACCAATAGACCCCGTTGCTCTGGACGGAGGCCAGTGAAGGCTATTAGAAGCACTTTTCCGGTGATGGCCAGCTTTACTGCGCAGCCTCCAACTGACAGAGACAACTTAAATGTGACGTGAGCAACGTGTCTGAAAGTTGTAAGTGTTCTGGTAGCTGTGCCAAGAGAAATCTCAATCATTCCCAATCTTACAGAGACGGAGAGTGTAGGTATATGTAAGGAGATAACATAAGCACAGGCTAATTATTGCTAACTAACATGCTAGTTAACATTAGTAATTAAACCTAAACAGCTAACGTAAAGTCGAAACTGCCAGCGAGCTTCCCTACTGTACGGTATAATTCCTCTACTGTGCGACAGTAAGTCACTTGGTTATGACACAATCGTTAGCCTATTTTTACACAAACGTCTGCTACGGAGCCATAACGTGAGGTACAAGGTAATGGAGCCTTTTATACATTGTCGTGTTTCTTTAGAAATAAACAATGGACAAATAGAGTCTTTAAACGCTTCAGATGTAAAGTTATTCGCAGTCAAGTGACGTAAAAAAAAAATGGCGGTCAGCGGAATGCTAACAGGAGGTGATGGCCAGGTAGCAACAAACTGGCGCCATAGATGGCTCGAGTTCTGAAGCGAAGCTTACCCCCTTGAGGCCTACACCAAAAAAGTTTCTAAGCTTCCGGGTTTACTTCCGTGATATGCGGCCCACTAAATAGATGCAATAGTGTTTGTCCTAGAGGGGAGGTTTTCAAATATAAAAAGTCCATGGATTAAAAATTCAGAATAGAAAGAGTCATAACCGACCTTGTTTGCAGTTCGAGGTGTCCTGGCAGCAGTTTTGCAGGCATCTCCTATACACCGGTGGCCTACGAAAATCCTTTTTGTGCAGCAGGGGATTTTTGGTTGCTTCATATTTACCATACTTTTTTTACTAGGATGGCGAAGGCATGACCCGCCCTCCTCTGCCTCTGATTGGCTTACCCTGTTATTCTGACCCTAACCCTAACCAATCTCACTCCTTATGCCTAAACCTAACCATTTTAACCAACCCAACAAAGGAAGGCAACAAGTACTAGCCAATCAGAGGCCGAGTAGGGCAGGGCATGACTTTGCTATCCTAGGAAAGAAAATAATTGGCTTACCGTACAGTCACAAGAATGTTATCAATCTTGAAATGGAATAGAAATGAGTGGCTGAGATGTTGAAGAATCACGACACATCAACATGCAGATGATTAGAAACCTGCATATTGTTATGATCATGTATACAGGGATGTGAATAGAACTAGACATAAAACCTGGACAAATAAAACGGAAACTATCCGCATGGCTGGATACTGCTGAGGGTAAGAGAGAAAATGTGCCTTTTGGTAATTTGGGTGAATAGGCTGCAGAATAACCTGCCCCAGATTTCCATTAACTGGATTCCAAACCCATTTGTTTAGCAGTGGGTAAAGCCTGAAACTGTGTGAAAATGCATGAGTTAACATTACTTAAAATGTGAGCCTAAAAGGGCAGCAGTGCATGTCTACTCTCAGTATATTATGTGAATGGTGCTTGGGTGGCACTCTTCCTATGTGCCGCTGAACTGTAACAAACATAATCAATAGGGCCGGCTCAGTCGTCGTGATCAGAGCGTGAAAGCATTGAGTGGCAGAGAGCAGAGAGCCACAGACATTATGTGACAGCCTGCCAGCTCTGGAGATGCTCTGAGAGAAATGGCAGCAACAGCAGCGGCATACAGAAACACATCCAGCCACACGGCTGAAAAGCAGCTTCAAACAGACTGTAAAATCCGTCTTGGCTCCACAGTTTGAAGGGAAGGGGGAGAGGGACAGAGGAACATAGTTTGACATATAGACAAAGAGAAAGGCAGAGAGATAGACAGGAAAGGAGAGCGGAAGGGATGAGAGAAAACAGCGAGAGAGACAGTCACCGGTCTCAGCTGGAGTTATTGATGTTCAATTGACTTTGGAACATCTGCGAGCCCATTTGGTCTTGTTAATTATACAGCACTAATTTAACTCACGTGCTCAGTGGAAAAGACAAGGGAGGAGATGCTTTGTGAACTGTGGAGCACTGTGTCCTGACTTCTACTGTTGAGCTACTGCATGTCTCCATGGTAATTTGCAGTCTTTTGCGTGGCTAACAGCTCCAATGCCTGGAAATATATAAATCTACTTACTGAGAGAGAAATCCAGCACTGATATGTTGCTTTTCAGATTAGATTATGCAGGTGATTTTTACAGTAAAAAAGAATAATGGCTCTACTTGTGAGAAGGGGCAAGGATCACCAATGGCCTCTTCAGCCAAGACATTTTTTCTTATTTAAACCCCAAAATTCAATTAGCTTTAGTATTACCTCCACACTGGCACTGCAATATTTGAATTTGTATTAAACATGACTTATTACATTTAAGAACATCAAATATTACCAAAATATATTTTTAATGGAATACCAAAACTACTTTTACATATTTGAATCATATACGTGTACCCTACCACAATAACAAGGAATATCTCAGCAAGATGCATACAAGTCTAACACTCAGAGACAAACACATCACCCAAATTTCAACTATACAAACATCCCCGAAACTGTGTGTCAAATTTAATGATGAAATCTGAACCCAAACGAAACCGCATCCATAGAGAAAAACGTGTCGGGCATTCTGATTGGTTATATAAGAAGAGCATACAGGGAGAGCAATTGCACACACACTCATACAGACCCCAGAGGCCTGTGTTTGCCTTTCCTGTAATCTGAGCTTCCGTTCTCTGAAGAATGATGTAACTGAATGCCAGCCCTAAACCAAGTAGGAGAGCCAGCCAGACAGACGCGCACACACACACACACACACACACACACACACACACACACACACACACACACACACACACACACACACACACACACACACACACACACTCAAATGTGTGTCTGAGTGTGCATTCTTTATATCTCTTTACATCACTTGTATCCCTTTTTACTAATTGCAAAAGATTCGTTAGAAAGAGAAGTTATTTCACGTTGCAAACTTTTTTGCCTCAACAGATTGTGCTGCAGTAAACACGATCTTTTATTGCATCACGTTGCCCTGCAGATACTTTTACAAGGTCACCAAGATGTGGCAGTGGACCAAGGCACACATAACTCCTGTTACACTAAATCTTTGACTGGTTTGTGGACCATAAATGCAAGTCTTTTGGAGCCACGTACACTCTGTCTCGGGTTGCGAACTGGTCAGGAGGACACCTAGTCAGAGATCTGAATGAATGTCAAAGAATGATCTGCCATGAGCTCTTTTTTTCTCTTCTCTTCTCCTTTCCCCACCTCTCCTCACTTCCTGTGCTTTTGTCTGCAGTGAGTATTCCCTGCTAACCAGAAATGAGTCACCGCGCTGGGCTCTCCTCTGACAGGAGGCAATTGCGGAGAGGCCGGTACCTCCCTAACCCTCTTCCTGCCTTCTGCTTCAGCATCACCAGCAGGAAGCTAAGGCTGCCTCAAAGAGGCAAATGTTAATTGAATAAAATGCTCCTCCGGACACTCTTCTCCGCATCTGCCTTCAAAATGGCTTTTCCATCTTCCAAAACCGACACCCACCTCAGATATCAATAATACATGACTTAAAAGGAACGTTTAAAAGGGAAGTGAAATAAGCAGTCCTCTGCAATGCTCCCAAAACTCTTGCACTACCAAAGTGAAACATATGGCCAATGGCTTATGCTTTAACTCTTTAGTATGTTGCAACATAAGCATGTTGTGCAAAAGAATGAGGCTCATTCTTTCAGCTGTTGGTGAAATAGGTCAGGGGTTTCTTTACTTTGTAACACTGCACTTGATGCTAAGGGGGTTGCCACATATGTTTTAAGCATGTGTGTCTGTGTGGGTCTCTGCTTGTTTTCCTCTCCATGTGACCCATTTGCTGATCGACCACAGTGTTCCCCGCTCTGCCGGGGTTTCCATGCCAACGCAGCCAGTGGCAAGACAAAAGATGAGGACTCTGGCTTGATCAAAGAGACCACGGCTTCAGTCTGTTGCTCTTGCTATCGAGTATGTTCTGAAAGTGAGAGCGGTACTACTGTATACATGGAGATATTCAAAGAGAAACTATTGAACAGCGGTGGTTCTCAACCTTTTTTCATCAGATGTAGTAGGCTTAAGTAACTCTTCATCAACACCATGCGTCATGTTCCCAATATGTTATTGATGGATTATTAACTGGGTGTTATTTAACACTAAATAATATTTCAAAAGTGGATAACTTTACAGTGTTTGATTGATACAGTTTAATTGTCCATGTTAGGGTCACTTTGGTCAAGTTGGCATTCATACTACTATCACTGCCACATTTTAAGGTTTAATGCATTTAATCAACTCTTCTACTACTACTCCACCACTACTCAACTGTTTACTCCTTTTAGCTATAGCACACTGAGCAACTGTTAAAGGTGCCGTAGGTAGGGTTGCGAAGAGCCAGGACTTAGCCAAAACATTTGAACATCGACAACTTTTTTCTGCTAAAGCCCAAAACGGTCTCCAAAGCCCCTCCCCTCACAAGGAAAAATGAATGTGTGTGCATGAGCAGTGATTGACATGCAGTTAGACACCCACACTGGCCCTGATTGGTGCATCTGAACAGGGAGCTGTAGATTTTTGCAAATCGCACTACAGGCTGTAGGTGGTGCCTAGGAGCCGGAATTATTATTATTTTTTTTTATTACCTGCTTCATGTAGTTCTACTGGAACATAGGGTCAGTTTCAGCAAATATGACAGAAAGTTAGTTTTATAAGTCTTACCTACTGCACCTTTAACTCATTACTTTTAGCTAACTATTTTAATGTTTATCCAATACAATAAAGGGACAGTTCACCCCAAAATAAACAAAAAATATTGTCAATTCTGAAGAGCTGCTAAACTGTGTTACGTTGTCTTAAAACAATGACAGTAAAAATCTATTCTATTCTCTTTCAGCTGTTTATCGATTACTTTATACCTAATACCAACCATTCATCCATTAGCCTACTTTTACTCAACTATTCAGCTATTCTGCTTGCTTGCTAACTTATGCAGTCAAATTGTAACATGATCAAAAAGGACTCAAGTACCGGGTATAGTAAATTCACTACACACGTTTTCAGTAGTCTTTAGCTTTTTATTTTTCATCTTAACACAAATATGTGGGTATATTTTAGTTCATCAAATCACACTTGATAGCTTTATAGTTGAGTTCATCAAGTTTATTTAGCTTCCCATGTAACGTATCCCCTGGCAACTGCATGTGTTACAAGTGGTTGGGATTCTTGGGAATCACTGTTGTGATTTTGCTACTGTGCCTTATTAAGGTGTAACTAAAATAGCTCTAGTGTAGATGTGGCGGCGCACAAAGTGATTAATAAGAAGTAGAACAGGCAAACATGCGCACAAAAAATATGCTGATTGAAGATATTCACATCTGCAAATGTAGAGAACAAAGGATGAGTTCTTACAGTAGTGTGAAGAAGACAATAAATATAATGCACCAAGTCCAGAACTCATGCAGAATACAAAATGCTGTCTTAACAAGACCAGGATGTAAACATTAGCTGCTAATCAAATGCCAAACCCATCATCCACAAGCTGTGATTACATGCTAATTTCTCAGTGTGTAATCAATCCTCACTGTCATTCACAGAGGGAAGGGAAGACATTTTATTGATGCACTTTTTATTTACCCACCTGATTTGACACGCTTCCGCTTCTCCATTTTAATACAGATGCACACTGATGTCAGTTACAAAATGGGTGCGTTTCCACTGACATTGTTTGTTACGGGAAATGAATAGACTCTGTTACTTTGTTGACACAGCAATATCATTCTTCGTAAATGAAAGCACTTTCCCAAGTTCCTGCATGTCAGCCGAGCAAACAAGCTCAATCACTGCGACGATAAGTAAGGCTCAGGTAATGCATTCACATAGACAGCAGAGGTTAGAATAACAGTTGAAAAGTAGAACTGTATTGAACCGCTTTCTGAATGAATGAGTAAAGAAATGCCACAGCAGCTGCGTTTAGTGATACTGCATGAGAACTTTCCACTCCATTCATCAGCAGTGAAAGAAGAAGAGGGGATTGAGTGAGTGAAGGGAAAAGGAGACAAAGATAAAAATGAGAATGAGAAAGAGATACAGATTTGATGAATGGGAAGGGCAAGCGAAGGGGAATTAGTAAGAAAAAGAGAAAACATGAGAGAGTGCTGCAAAAACAAAACAAGGGAGGGGGGCTGCAGGAAGAGAACAAAAGAGGGAAAGCATGATGTTTGGAAAGACAGTTGGGAGAGTTAGTCGAGTTCAGACTTTGAAAGAGATGCAGTGCCTGACTAATTTGCCAGCGCTGAGACCTCGACCAACCAAAGCCAATTTGTGCAGCTCAAGGTGACCCTTGGGAGAGCAAATCAATGTATGTGTGTGTGTGTGTGTGTGTGTGAGAGAGAGAGAGAGAGAGAGAGAGAGAGAAAGAGACCCAGAATGAGTGTTCCCTTTTTTTGATAAATCCTCATCAGTGCCGCTGTGAACAAACAAGTGATGCTTTCACCTATCTAAAACCCACACATGGGCATCCTGTGTCACACACACACACACACACATGCACACACACACACACACACACACACACACACACCCCTGCACCCTCATCACTGGGGAGAGATTAATGATCTTGCTGTTGTCTCTTCTAGATAACAGCCTCATCGTCAGCCAAGCCTTGCTGATCAATCATTTTAATGTAAAGAGATAGACTCTGACTGCTTTAACCACAGCCGCATTCATCTGACGATCGCTCATTATGGCTTCTGTGAACTCCTCCTGTGAACGCTATGATGTTACACAGTATATCTATAACACAGCTGAAGGCCTTTATTGACTTTTACATGAGTGTTAGCCAATGTTTCTTGTGTAATCAAAGCATGAAGTCGCTGATACTTATCATGATGCTTTATGTGTGTCTTTTTATATTGTCATGTTATATTGCTTTGTCTTTCTTTTATACCCTTTTTTGCCCTTTCTTGCCTTTGTTATCTGTTATAAAAATCTCTATGTCAGTTTATTGAGAACTCACTTCTTTATCAGAAGCAGTTTTGAAAGTTGGAAAGCTGGACCATCAAAATGAATCTCTTGACAATACAAATCTCTGCTTTTTCCCCCCACCAGTTACAAAAGACTTTGCAGCCACCAGTCAGATATATTTGATTAAGTCCTCACTGCGGCAGAATGTTGCGCTCTCCTTTCTTGTCAGGTATATCTGACAAGAAAATAATGAGATCACTTCAATCCCATCTGCGCATAAAGGCAGATGCTTGCATCCATGTTGCATTATGCCATTCATATTGTTTGAAGGGGCTGATAAAAGTGTGAGTTGGGGGGGCGTCTGGTGTGGAATGAGGAACGCTCTCCTGCGTATCGGATTAATGGAGTCAACAATTCCCTGTGGCGTTTCTCTGATTATGCACATACCGACTCGCCCCACTCTGCAGGAAGATAAACAAAAACAGCTCAAAGCAAGTTGTCTACCCATAGGACACACGTATATATACACGTACACACTCGTGCATGCTCACACACACACACACACACACACACACACACACACACACACACACACACACACACACACACACACACACACACACACACACACGCATGCATGCACGCTTTTAAATACAGCATATGTTTCCATCCCCCCTTATAAATGCTTGCACATAGTTTGTACATACATATGCATATGGATATACACACATTAAATGTGTATTGAAAGTGTATGTATATACTGGCAAGAACACACACACACACACACACTTATTTTTTTATGCAGGGTGAATCACCAACCTGCCAGTCTTCCCCGGGGTCTCCATCCGGATGACTCATCCCTCATCAAACAGTGGCCCTGTAGGAAAATCAACACACTCCCATTCACACATCCACTTGCTCTGCCACTAACATAAACACTATTAAACAAAGATGCAAATGCACACGTGCACACACCGACACAAATGGCTTCCCCTTTTCTGTATGCTTGTCACGGATTTCTTAACGCATGTAATGCACTGTTGGGGAGGGAAGCCTCTTGTAGATAAATGGGACTGTATTTGTTTGAGCATGTGTTTGTGTGTGTGTGTGTGTGTGTGTGTGTGTGTGTGTGTGTGTGTGTGTGTGTGTGCATTAAGAGGACGATCACATGCTCCATGTGATGAGTCATACACAGGCTGGTTTGCCAGGGAGCGGCTGGCTGGCTGGCTGGATGGAAGCAGTTAGGCAGGAAACTCATCAGCTATGCACCGCTGAGCTCAAGACTCCGGTGAGATTCCTACAAGACTCTCTGACTTTCTTGTTAACTGATGTTTGATTTGCAGTTGGCTGCAAAATAGCTGCCTTTACATGTTACATGATGTTCTATTATGGAAGCAGCCCCACACTTTGCAATCAGTGACTTTAACAGCCAGTTTCACACCTCATTAGTTCATTTAATGCATTGGAAGATGGATACCGATGGTTTCGGAGACAGGCAGGCACAGAATAGCAACATTTTGCATGCGTGCCAGCTCTCCAGCCCTTTTTCATTAGGTCAATGTCATGGATTTTTTACTCCACAGTCCTATTATTTTATATTTAATATGAACATTTGCAAAGTTGCCTCGAAGATGAATAGAACTAAATCTAAAGTGAGTTACCGTATTGAAATATAATGATTAACATCAAGCTTTGAACACAAACAACAGAATAGCTAGTTATAAATAAATAAAAAAATAGAGCAAAGTTAGAATTGTCAAGGTGAAAATGACAGGTGCTTGCTAAAAATACACACACTGAGGAGCCAGGTGGTGCTGAAGCTTGACAATTACAGTAAAGGTGTTATTCTGAGGTAACTCGCATAACTAAATTCTTGCCGAATTGATTTAAGAGAAGAGAATATTTACCTTGATGAATAAAATAAGACCATTTCTAAGAAAAAAATGGGTCAGATTTTGCAATGAATCTGTTCTTCTTGTACAAAAGAAGCCAAAGCTCTAAAAATGTCTTGAAATGGCAGATAGTGGACCAAATAACAAGTTTATCCTTCAGCATGAACCATGAAGCAAAACCAGGGAGGCAAACCAGCAGCAGGATTTATTGGGGATGTGGTCTTAAGACTGAAGCTACTCACAAAGGTCTCATTTACAAAACAATACTGTGTACTAACATTAATTCCACAATGAAATTTCAATCACCTGCTTGATTTTATGCAATATTACACCTGGTTTATATGTATAGGAGATTGGAAACTGCTGCACATACATGAACCATTGCATATGGATTCTTTGAGAAACATGCATTGAAATATCTATAAGCGAGGAGGAGGAGGAGGAGTAACTGAGGGAAGCCGCTGCACTAGAGGGATTGTAATGATTAAAGGGTTTTTCTCTGACAGAATCCACATCAAATGGCTTGAGCATGTTTTTATCCTCTGACCTGCCATATAGATCCATATGTGGAATGTAGAATGTAGTTAAGCCATGTGTAGTTAATGCCCGTTTAAAAAGAGAGGAGAGCAAGGAAAAAAAGGGGGGAGTGTGTGTGTGTGTGTGTGTGTGTGTGTGTGTGTGTGTGTGTGTGTGTGTGTGTGTGTGTGTGTTTGTGTGTTTCAGGCAGGCACAAGAAGAGGTGCCAGAAGAAAGGCTTTGATGAAACAGCTGTAGGCAATGGCAGGAGAACGATGAGACACTGGGTCACTCATCACTTTGTTCTACCTTGCACCTCAGGGTGTGTGTGTGTGTGTGTGTGTGTGTGTGTGTGTGTGTGTGTGTGTGTGTGTGTGTGTGTGTGTGTGCGTGTGATTGTGTGTCCTACAGCGGCAAGAGTAAGCTGCATGAGCTCCCTATCTTCAACTCAAATAGAAATCACCCCGGTGTACCTGAAATATCTTTGGCAAACACTTGCATCTTGTCTCTCTCACAACCCCTCCACAGATGTCCTCCTACTATTACAAAGTTTGGCATTCTCCTTCACATCAGTCATCTCCTCTCCCTGCCCGGTGCTGAGGATGCTGTTCTGACTTTCTACAAGGCCCCGGATTTTGACATCTGGTGGACTAGATAAGCCGGAAGCACACTGAGCACATCAGCCGATCTATGAGACTAACGGGCGATTAAAGCACATAATCTACCTGATATATAATGAGGGGAACACAGCCCAGATCACAAAGGCGGACAGACACAAAGATAACCACTCAGAAATGAGGACTACATGGTGTGGTGCACATTCTGTCATGTTATGAAAAAGGCATAAGGGTAAAACCTCTGAATCCTAGAAGTCCATGTGCGGTCTATGCTGTCTAATAGATTTACGCAGTTCTGTGCATCTTTGCATATATTCACAGTATATTTGGAGTATATGCATAGTGTGTGTGTGTGTGTGTGTGTGTGTGTGTGTGTGTGTGTGTGTGTGCGTGCGTGCGTGCGTGCGTGCGTGCGTGCGTGCGTGCGTGCGTTCATGTGGATCGTTTTGTTCCAGATGCAAAAAAGAAGATGTGTATGAGTCATAGCCTCGTGGTGTAGAATATCAGAGATCTCAGTGTCTCTGATGAAGAGCAAATGTGGAGAGACAGGCAGACAAGAACCCCACAACAATGCTGCCTGGTTTCCATGACAACCCGGCTCTTCTATGATCGCCGGGAACATAACGTTTTTCTATAATGAGGCAAACTGGATCATTTTGTCCATCTACCTGTGTACCTAGTAGTCTTTCTCCTGTCCTCGTGCCTTTTATCACTTGTGCACACACAGAGTAGAAGGCAGCGGGGGGAGAGGGAGGGAGGGAGAGAGGGGGGGTTTGGAGGGAGGGAGGGGATGAGGTTATGACTGCAGCTTGTGTATTTACTTTGTGCACTGCTGAGAGGGTAAATTGCTTCTCTGTGCTCTGATGTGAGACTCGCTAGACAAATGTGAAAAAGATTGCCCTCTCTAACTTTCTGATTTGCACTGCAGTGGCAAAGTCAGGGTGACCCTCACACTACTTCTGCTACAGCTTTACAAATACATGTATACACTGCATCCAACTAATGAAGTGTGATCAAAATTGACATCTGACTTCAATAGCCTCTAACTATAATGATCTTTTTGTTTGGCGTAATACGTAGAAGGACGCCAGACATTATACCTAAGTGAGCACAGGACAGGCATGAAGGCAAATCTGACAGGATGCTTGAAATAGCTGTAGCAGTGCAGCATAGTTCTCATCTCAGTGCTAAATCTATGAAGCCCTGGTATCTGTGTGGTTAACTTTAGGGACAGGCTGTACTGTACTGTAAGCACACACAGTATACAGATGGCTTCTCAAGGGAGGTCAAGCACCTTCTTTTATCGTGTGTCTCACACAAAAAAACTTTGTCACTGGATAATTCTCTATCATGGCTTTGCATTGAGCTAAAGTGTATCATCTGTGCTAAAAAAAAAAGAAAAGATTATTGTCCTGCCACCAACATTCTAAGCACAGAATTATATTTTAATTATATTAACCTGCAATCACTCACTGAAGATGATTGACAGATCATTAAACACCCAGACTAACCCTGGGCAACAAATTAATCTCAGTTAATTCATTTTCTGGTGCTGTTGAAAGTTTATTTACATTTCAGATGTAATGCAATGCAGATTATCAAGAAAAAGACCTTACCCTTCTGTGAATTTTACTTAATTTGTGGTTAAAAAAACAGAATGGGGCCTTTAAATTACAAATATGATCTATCAGTGGAACCTTACCCTCAAATAAAAGCTATGCAAAACATTATTGCATTATTCTGAGTAATTTCCTAAACATAGTGGTCAATTTGCATCTTTTAGACAATTAAACTTATATTAAAGGAGCACTCTACTGATTTTACACATGAAGATCAGTTTACTCGTCATGAAGAGTACTACTCAGTCTGTGAACAGGTCAGTATGAAATATTCTGTGGTTCTGAAGGAGCTTTGTAAAATCTGAAAGAGTAACCCTGATAATGTCATCAGCGTCATCTTGGATTGGGTTTGAGACTACAAAGTTATAACAGAAAGCCTACAGTACAAACTAGAAGGGCATTTGAGGAGTGCAGACCTCTGCCAAGGCCAATATGCCCTATCTCGAAATGTTTACCTGAAAGTAAAAAATAATTGTGTATCTGCCCCGTTTTTCGGATCCGCTCCAAAATCTAGTGAGTTCTTCATCCTTGGCCCGTGCTACACCCTTACACCAAGTCTCAACACCAAGCTTTTCTTTTTTTTAGCTTGACCCATCCTTTATTCTAGGGACTACTACTAAATTTCAGGATAGTTGCGGAAGCGATTTTTACCATTCTTTTCTTAAGCTGTCTCTCACAAATCCCCCAACTTTATGGAAGTACAATACCAAATTGCAGCCGTACCCCTACATACAGTAAATCATGCAAGATTTACATTATTGCCAGCCATTTTTTAGGGTATCATTCGCTGAAACCTGCTTAAGACTGACACCCTATTAAAGTAGTGATGAAAATGATTGTAATGCAGGTGCGAGCCATGAAGACTTGGTGCCACATTTTTGGACATCCTTGATTTGAGAGTTGACTCCTGAAAAGCATGGGATTCAAAAACTACGTTGTTGGAAAAGACGAGCAGAGGAAACATAAATGTTGCTCAGAGGTTCACGTCAGCTCTCAAATCTCAAGCTCCTGAATGCAACATCAAGAAAAGTTATAGTAACATTGGCAAAACATAAAGACGGGTAAATGTGTAGCGTGATTGATTACTGTTTCAATGAAGTGTCACGCTGCTGCTAAATGACTTTCACACTGTGGTGAAATAAATGGAAAACAGTGGCTTCCTGTAAAGGGGGATATCGATCTTAACACCTACGGTCTGCTTTTGTTGTTGTATGGTGTCGATGTCCTGTCATGAGCACACTGAAGCAAATTCCTAGCAACTTGCACCGAGTTGTATGGCAATAAAGTATTGAATCTTGAATCTTGAATCTTTAGAAAATAGTCAGCAGAAAAGTGAAGAATTTGCAAGTAGCTAAAAGGCTAATACATGCGCAACCACTGGTATGGTCCTTTAAATGTCTGTGCGCAACGCTGCTGTCCTGTAGTCCAGCTCCAAGGCCTAATGGTGGGAGATGATCTCACCATCATGCCCACGATGAATGCTGGATCATTCAATTATAGAGCAACACAATGAATCATTCTTCTCTTCTCTGACAATCTCCTCCCCACTCCACTCATCTGACACCGCCAAACTACAGATGATGGCCCTGTTATCTTCATAATATGGATAAACACTGACAGTTGTCTGGACAGAAGGCCATTTCGATGGCAGCAGATCAAATGAGAGCTCATTATGGAAAAAGTGACACATTAGTGTCTGTAGCGAGCCTTACAGTCAGGATATAAAGAGATGGCGCTCCTGCTGATATGCCTTTGCCCCTGCAAAATTCCTCTCCACCCTGGATGGAATGAAATTAGTGAACTGGAGCTTCAGTCCCGTGACTTCACTCATCTGACAGAAAGAGACACTCTCTGCTAACATTTGTGTGTGTGTGTGTGTGTGTGTGTGTGTGTGTGTGTGTGTGTGTGTGTGTGTGTTCGAGAGAGACAGGCATTATTTCTATCTTGTCCTCTCGCTCCGTGTCTATCTCCCTCACACACTCACATAGATGTCCTGTTCCACTGTAAATGTGTCAGTCATGGGTCTCATCGCTGGAGCAGCCTGTCAGATCATCCCTCCTCCCCTCCATGCATTTTTACTCTCTCCTCTCCATTTTTGGACATTTTCAAAAGGATGTTGAAGGAGAGTGGGGTTCGTAACAAAAAGAAAATGGTGGCTCTCAAAGCAAAGCTGTGTTTCTTGGGATTATCGGGATTTTTGTGCCGATCCACTAAGAGTCAGAAGGTAATAGGTCAGCATTCAAGATCTCACTTCAAGGATTTGATACTCAGAAAGTGTACAGCAAACACCGCCCTCATTTTCTCACGCAGTACGAGACAGTATTTTGTTTAAGCCCTTTTTCTGAAGCAAGCAATGGTGGTTATATAAATCATACAAAGCAATATAATGTGTATTTAAAACAACAATATATGAAGGATTAAGATATGATGAGAATATTTTCTTTTTTAAACATTCCAGCCATCTTACTGTATATCTACATTACAGTCAAGTCAGTTGGCCATATGATTGGGCTTCATTTCACATACTGTAAGTATTTTCTTGTCTGTGGTCTCTTTCACTTCTGGGAGACTACCCAAAGAAAATGGACAAATGAAGTATGGAGAACACAAACCTTTGGGAGGCAACCCCAAAGTTAATTTGACACTGTATATTTGACGACCGGTTGCATATTTGAAAAACAATCTGTCTTGAGCCGTTGTGTCAATAAGCTGAAACCGAGCAGCAGGGTGCAGCGTTTATCACAAACTATGGTTTATTTTACTGGGAGAGTCTTTCTTAAAGCGTCAATCTGAAACAGCACTACGGTAATCAGTGTCAAAACTCGCAAGTGATTGACTCAGTTCAAGGCCAGATATGTCAGCAGTGTTCAGCATGCCAGGAGGCCCGTGTATGTGTAAAGTGGTCATAAAAATTAATGAGGAGAATCCTATATGGTTGCAAAAGGCATTCTATCTGCACAGAATGGCCACCCCATGTGCCCATTTTACTAATATATAAAACAAATGTTAAAAAACTAACTTTTCAAAGATGCTATACACAACATTCAGAACAATAATATAGTAGCAAACAACTATTTTCCATGTAACAATATGGTGGTGCAATGGCGTCCTGAGCACAGAATGGTGGTGGGACGTCGTCGTCGCGGAAGCATAACGCCAGAGATTCTCTATTACTACAGACAGCACATTGCAAGCAATGGCATGAAATGGTACACACTTCCTGTCTGCTAAATGGGCGTGGCCTCGTTTGAAAGTGTAGTAAATGTCTTGTGGATGGATGAAAAGTTATATTTGCATCAATTATTTATATGTTCTTTTGCTAAAATTTGATATTTACATAGGTAAAAGCCATATTTAGCATTACAAAAATGTAGTTTTGTTAACAGCGTTGGCAAAAGTAAGTCG